>NC_085862.1:25511476-25518976 GCF_034702125.1 Engraulis encrasicolus | reverse complement strand
CTACATTAAAAAATCATGTCAGGCACGCTTGACATAGGATTTGTACCAGAAGTGAAGTTGCACCGTACAGCAGAACAATTTGAATCAGACATGAGTACATTTATCAGTATCAAAACCGTTTATTATACTTGCCAAGCCATGCCGAGAGGACAACTTGCAGCATGCAATTAATCATGAACGCTGTATAGAATTAAATGCCTTTAACCGGCCATTGCTTAAGTCACGATGAGCGCCGCCTTGTGGCAGGCAGGGAAACTCATGATTTGCAGACCCGTTACGCCATCTACTGGCCACTTTGGGTAACTGCAGGTTTAATTCAGGGTTTCTAGGAACCGAAAATGGAACCGTTCTGGTACCGGAACCGAAACGAAGGAACCGGAAATGGAACCGGAACCGAAAATTGTCAATCAATACCCAGGCCTATGTGTATGTGTGTGCGTGTGTGTCTTGTACCGTATCGCTCTGCAGTATCTTCTTGTGTGTGTCTGTGTAGTATGTGTGTGTGTGTGTGTGTGTGTGTGTGTGTGTGTGTGTGTGTGTGTGTGTGTGTGTGTGTGTGTGTGTGTGTGTGTGCGCGCGTGCGTGCGTGCGTGCATGTGTGTGTGTGTGTGTGTCGTACCGTAGCGCTCTGCAATATCTTCTTGTTGTCCCACTGCAGCTCGAAGGTCTCCTGGAAGTCCAGATTGGTGGAGGCCAGCGAGATGGTCAAGTTGACTCCGCCCACATAGGACAAGATGGCGTACTCAGACAGAGCCTGCAACGCCACACACGTGTCCTGCATACACCACACAAAGATACACACACACACACACACACACACACACACACACACACACACACACACACACACACACACACACACACACACACACACACACACACACACACACACACACACACACACATTATATATACTACTTATGTACATATACTCAGACAGAGCCTGCAGTGCTACACACGTGTCCTGCAGACACCACACAAAGATACACACACACACATACAGTATAAGAACAAGAGACCAAGACAACAGCCGAACATATTGCATAAGGCTTATAAGCCAAAAGGTAGTAACTCTATAATTTTTAAAAGCTGACCAGGGTGAAGAAGCCGCCCAGTACACTGCGTTGTTATTTTGTTGTTGTTGTTGTTGTTGTCTTTTTTACTTTATTGATGAAAGCACAGTAGGAGAGGTAAACAAGAAGTGAATGGGGAGAGAGATGGGGAAGGATCTGCAAATGGCCTACCCCGGTCGCCGGCGTAACAGCACAGTGCCCTACTGTTGGAGCCACAGTAGGGCCATGCATTGTTGTGAGAGATGCTTGGAATAGAATAGAATAGAATAGAATAGAATAGAATAGAATAGAATAGAATAGAATAGAATAGAGTACAATAGAATAGAATACAATAGAATAGAATACAATAGAATAGAGTACAATAGAATAGAATAGAATAGAATAGAACAGAATAGAATAGAGTAGAATAGAATAGAATAGAATAGAATAGAGTACAATAGAACAGAATAGAGTACAATAGAACAGAATAGCACCTGAGTGGAGGAGAATCCTCCCAGTGCGTTGCGTTGCTGTGAGAGCCACTTGACGACGGGCAGGGCAGATGCCACGTCCCCCAGCAGGGTGTAGGTCAGGAGGCCGTACGCGGTCATCTCCACCTCCGCAGACACCACTTCAGCAACAAGAGGAAAGAGCATATGAGTAGAGTTTTAAAGGATAGTTCCGGCGTAAAATGAAAGTTTCACCATCGCTTTCTCATGCCACATAATGTATCTAATGATGAGCCATTCTGGGCAATGCCGCGCCGTTATGGAGTTAGCTAATTTTAAGCTTTTTGGCGAAAAACGCAGCCAATGCATCACGGCGGGGCCAATTATAGGCCTATTATTTTCTGATGTTTCCCCGCTATAAACAACTTCAAAAACGCTACACACTTCATCACAAAGGTCTCGTCAATCAAACCGAGGCACAGAGAAGATCATCGGATCACACAGTTTCACTGGCCAGTGTTTTCAGAGGTGTCTCACTGTTGCAACTCTCTGACCCGGATGCAGGCTACTCAATCAGGTGGCTAGGTAGGCTAAACATGGTCCGCGGTTCTTACACCGGCTGCGACCGTAAAATGAAAAGCTGGAACCCTGACCGTTTTCACCGACTGCCACTGTCTAAACCAGCCATATTACGGGAATGGCTAATAGCATTAGAAGTGGACGAAACTGACATAAAAACCCTGAGGGATCGCTACTACCGTGTATGGAGGGAGCATTTCGAGGATGATGACTACAAGAAGAGTAAGGGAGATGGAACACCTAAACGAAACCGTCTAATGAATGCTGTACCAAAAAGGCGCATGGCTATGGAGGTATGTTTGAAGAGAGAGAAACATGTGTAAATGTGTCTGGCTCATGAATCTTGAGTGTCTGTGAATCTGTGAAACTGGTTGCAACACCGCGCGTCTTTGCCAGCAAGCACTCTGTTTTGGGAAGGCATACATGTGCAGTAAATGTAGCCCACTACAGGAGATAATAAACTGTCAAAACAAACTAGCGCGGGATGGCAAGTGAAATTGTGAAATTGTGCGACCTGAGGCATTCGATGTGGTTGATGTCAAGCATGCTAGAGTAGTTTCAGTGAAGTAGACACTAATTGACCAGGGCGCGCGAGGTCAGATGGACCATTACGCAACGGAGGAGGGCTGGAGGAATTTTTTAAGTCGTACTAGAATGTAAGTACACCACCAGTGGTGTGTTATTACAAAGTTGAATCCATGTTATATTACACCGTGTTGCAATTACTATGTAAGAGTAGTCTGCCTACCTGATCGAACGTCTGGGAGTGATAAAACCACCTGGGGCTACACGTCCGGGAGTGATCTCAGTTGGGAGTGTCCATCTGCCACCGGTACTCTCCATACAACTCTTCAAATCTGCTGCCTGCACACACGGTAGTCGCGATCCCTCCGGGTTTTTATGTCAGTTTTGTCCACTTCTGATGCTATTAGCCATTCCCGTAATATGGCTGGTTTAGACAGTGGCAGTCGGTGAAAACGGTCGGGGTTCCAGCTTTTCATTTTACGGTCGCAGCCGGTGTAAGAACCGCGGACCATGTTTAGCCTACCTAGCCACCTGATTGAGTAGCCTGCATCCGGGTCAGAGAGTTGCAACAGTGAAACACCTCTGAAAACACTGGCCAGTGAAAGACTGTGTGGTCCGATGATCGTCTCTGTGCCTCGGTTTGATTGACGAGACCTTTGTGATGAAATGTGTATCGTTTTTGAAGTTGTTTATAGCGGGGAAACATCAGAAAATAATAGGCCTATAATTGGCCCCGCCGTGATGCATTGGCTGCGTTTTTCGCCAAAAAGCTTAAAATTAGCTAACTCCATAACGGCGCGGCATTGCCCAGAATGGCTCATCATTAGATACATTATGTGGCATGGGAAAGCGATGGTAAAACTTTCATTTTACGCCGGAACTATCCTTTAACACTGCCGTCTCCAACTCCACAGACACTACTGGGGGGAAGCAGGGGCGGATTAAAACTGACTCCTCCACGGGCCCCTGGGCCAGACAGCAAGAAAGCTGTTGCTACTTGCTCGTGTCAAAAAAGATACAGAGTTTAGAAGTACAATATTACGTAACACAATATGATAATTGAAATATGGAGGCTTGGGCTCCGGGGCCCCTTAGCTCTTAGGCCCCTGGGTCATGGCCCGATAGGCCCGTGCAGCAATCCATCCTTGGAGGAGTGGAGGAAGAGAGGTCCTGAGCACTGAGGGGGCTTACAAAGTCAATCTATTTTTATGTATACTTGGCGGCAAGGCATCGCTTTGGCCACCATTATGCATTAATGCATAACTTACCTCAACTGAAATCTGAATTTTTGGTACTTGACGCTTTACATGCCTTACAAGAATATGAGGAGCAGGTACCTGACTGAGAGAGTCCATCGTTGAAGCCCATGAAGGTGTCCTCATCAGTCACAGTGCTGCCCGTCAGACTCCAGTGGGTGAAGCCATCTGGGGAAGAAGAAAAATTGCATTATGTTAACACCAAAACCAAACATACCAGCACAACCAATACAATATGCTTCCTCTAGACACAGATAGTTTGACGAAAGTGCACAGATAAATACAGAAACATGCTGTGCGTACATGCACACTAATGAAAACAAACAGACACATGCATGTACGCACGATCGCACACGCGCACACACACACACACACACACACATACACACCCACAGACACACAGACGTATATCACCCTTCATGATGGCCATGTGGGTAAGGGGCAGGGGAGCATAGGGGCTCCTGAGCATGCATGCACGCACACAGACAGACAGACAGACAGACAGACAGACAGACAGACAGACAGACAGACAGACAGACAGACACACACACACACACACACACACACACACACACACACCCACACACACACACACACACACACACACTGCACCTTACCCTGTGTGATGGCCATGTGGTTGAGTCTTCGGAGTGCCAGAGGTGCGTAGGGGCTCCTGAGCAGGGCGAGGGCATAGGCCAGCAGGGCCGTGGTGTACGGGTCATCAGCAGAGTACGTGTTGCTCTCCAAAAACGCCTTCGCCCGGGACACTGCTAACTTCTCCTCCTAAAAGAGACAGATCCATTGATTGATTGATTGATTGATAGATTGACTGCTTGGCTGATTGATTGATTGATTGATTGATTGGTTGATTGATTGATTGATTGATTGATTGATTGATTGATTTACTTCATGTGAATGCAAATGTACCCAATTATCATAGACAAAAAGATTAAATTCTATTGGTAGTCTGCTATATAGCAATGTTACCTTAGCTGGCAATAACATCTTAATTTAAATTAATTCATTACCTTCATTTAATCTTTTCCTTTCATTTCACTTGAACATTGACAGTTTTACCTCCAAAAAGTACATTAGTAATAGTTGGCATGAACATGTCACCTTCATTTGACCTTACTTCTGCCCCTAACATAGCTGGAATGTTTGACCTTTATCTTTAATCTCATTTGATCTTCATCTTTAGCTTCATTTCACCACTCCATGAACTTCGACTCTTCTCTGACGTTGATAGCCCACGGATTTCACAGCACAAATCATTGACTTTGCTTTAAAGTTCATGATCTGATAAACACCTCTTAAATACTGCTCATCAAATGAAAGGAAAACAACACATGCTTGTGTTTTTTTTTTTTTTTTTTTTACAGGATAACCTTTTCAACCTGCTGGGTTGCCTTTGCCTTTTCAATCTGCTGGGATTGATCCTTCCTGGAATGGGAGAAACTATGGAGCAAATTAAGACCATGAAGAATAGACCAAAAAAAAAGAAAAGAAAGAAAAACAAGTTTTCCACAAACATGTTTCATGCCTGCACGCACATTAAAGCCGAAGTGCTGAGATGTTTGAGATGGTTTCGGGGTGACACCACCTCCTCCAACCTCCCGGAACCTTTCTGGCCTGACGCACTTAACAATAAGTGCGAATGGGGTTTTCCTTTCGTTGCCATGGACACAGGCTCTGTGCTTTCATGTCTTCCAGATGTATTCCCTTCCTGCACCGTGCGGGCGAATAACAGTCTTCAGCAGCCACTCAGGCTAATGCCAACAGTCGTCTTTCAATTAGAGTTGCCACGGAACAAGAGGAAGGAGGATCGCTTTGATGTCAAGTTGACGTATCCTCTGACTGCATGTTTTGACAGTGGGGCAAGAAAAGTTGAAGTCTGGCCTCTTAAAAGGCTCAGTGGATGTGGTAGGAAAATAAATGTATAAAAGTATGTCTTAAGTATCTAAAACTCCAATTGGACAATTCATTCTTGATTGGAATCAATATTTTAATGAGAATCAATTTTACTGATCAAATGAGATATCGGGATATTGAGATATATTGACGTTCCACTGAGCTCTGAAAGAACACTTGTGTGGATGGCACAAATGGCAGGTCTTCATTGAGTGAGTGAAAGGAGCAATGAGTTTTGAGGTACAGCAAAAACAAAGGCATGGAATAAACCTTGCTCTCAGGAATCCATTGCCATTCTAGAATGGATCTTTTATTCTCTTAGGGCAGCTCGATACTAGATAAGATTAACATTCCATTACATTCAGGAAAAAATGCTGCTCGTGATTTGCCAAGAAACTGTTCATCTTCCGCCCAAAGAAAAAAAAAGACCTTTCAACTCTCATAGCGCCATGACAGGGGGGATCAAAAGGTTATTGCAAGACCGTATAAGTTCCTGTGAAGACTAACGCAACAGCACCTCAAGAGTGTGTAGGTTATGGCATAGCTAAGGCAAACCATTTATGTTTCTCTCTCTCTCTCTCTCTCTCTCTCTCTCTCTCTCTCTCTCTCTCTCTCTCTCTCCCTCTCCCTCTCTCTGGCATTGCCTCCATTACTCCCCTGGTCAATGTGCTCATAGACCCTTAGAATGTTGGGTCAACGTTCTAGAATCTCTCACCTCTGTGTCGATTCCGGTCTCCAGGAGAGCAGCCACCACATAGGCCGTAAGGGAGATCTTCCCATGGATTCCACCCTGCATGGGAGACAGACAGAAACACATACATAGCTTGTGTTCATACCTTCAGGCATCCTGCTGTGACACAACTGAACCATACCAATGAAGCCCACTCTTCCGGAAAGCAACGTACTGAAACCCTAAAATGCCCTCAAATCACACAATGTGGTAATTACTCTCTGTACACAAAATGGCTGTGCATTACTTCAAACTTGATTTCTAAATCAGTGATACAATTTCAATAGATACCGAGATATTGAGCATACATACTTCAAACCAAGAAAATTGGTTTTATGGGAGTTAAGAGTTTCATGCAGAGAGTTGTGCTATACCTGAACTAGGCCAACAGACCTGCTGGATGCAAATGAAAATCCAACCAACATAGTGGTTTATATACCTGTACTTGTAGACAGGGCTGCATTAAGATGGCATGGGACCCCTAAGCCAGTGGTTTTCAAAGTGGGGGCCGGGGGGTGCTAGGGGGGGCACGCGCAGGGTTGGCAGAAAATGTATTAGCACATCAAAATAAATAACTGATGAATTAATGTGCACCAAAATAAACCACACTCAGCTAAACATTATTCCCATTAGTTAAAACACGCACAATAATCTCTTGCAACTAACATTATAGTTATTTATATATCCCAATGGAACACTGACACACACACATATGGTTGTGAAAGTGGGTGCACAGAAAAAAATACCATAGCACGACCCATGTAAGGGGGGCCTTGACTGGAATTTAACGGTATATGGGGGGCCTTGTTGTGGTTAAGTTTGGGAACCCCTGCCCTAAGCTGCTTGCTGTGCAGGTTGGGGCTCCTCGCAGGTGGGGCTACAGGTTTTTGCGCTCCCCCACCCGGAAGGCAAATTTCAGGACAAATTTACATAGACAGTGTCATAATTACAAGCTAGGAATAAAGGGTACCATGTCTACCAGCTGCGCTCGACATGAC
>NC_085862.1:25491476-25496476 GCF_034702125.1 Engraulis encrasicolus | reverse complement strand
TTTGAGGTCGCGCTAAGTGTGTTAGTGGTTTTCTTTCTTTCCTCGCGTTTGGCCAGACCTGGATGTCCACACATGCTGTGATTTGCAGCAAAACCTCTACATTTCCTGATCGGAAAGGCTCTAAAAATGTTAGCATAAATGCATGTCATTGAGAGATGTTAAGATGCATAGATCTACAGGTATATTACAGTTAAAAAAATAAAGTACAAATAGAAAACAAAACAAATATAGCACACAGATCTGCTGTATGTACTCTGGGTGCTGGACCAAAACATGAAAGCAAACAGTGAGAATAGAATGTATGAATGTATGATGTTGTCTTCTGCATGTTTGTGAACGTGTCCAATTATTTGGTAGTGACAGATTATGCATTATGAGTTTGATGTTGACTTTAATACGCATGGTATGTCTCCTCAAAGATCATAAAAGTTGTGGCAGCATTGAAACGTATATGCCTGAATACAGGGAAGCCGACAGGGGGAGGACAAACGAGTCATTTATCCCGGGCTCAGGAATACAGGGCCCCCAAAATTGGGTCCTCATCATTACATTAATCACACATATCTGCCTTATGTAATATGTAACGTATAATGATGACGTCTCCTCACCGATCATGGAGGCGGTGGCTCTCTCTGACCCGGCGACCACGTTGTGTGGCACCCCCAGCGTGAAGGCCTCGTTGTGGTTCTCGTCCGATTCCTCTTTCCGCCAGATCTTGAACTCGCCGACAGAACCCCAGCCGGTGGAGAACCCAATGTGGCGCACCGGGCCCGGCAGAGGCCCGACCCACTGCACGATGACCGAGTCATTGGAGGGCTGAGAGCCGTGGCCCACCTGGATTAGATTAGAGTAGATTACAGTAGATTAGATTAGATTACAATGAGATGAAAGTAATGACAAGTCAAGTCAAGTCAAGTCAAAGTTTATTGATAGAGCAACAAGATAGCTGACCAAAGTGCTGGACAGGCAGATAAAAGAATTTGAGGATCCCTTAAGACACACAAAGACAACAAAATAAACCTAGAAACAGTCTAATCTTTGTCAATCAATCTAATGTATTAATACTCTTACAAATGTGTTGTTACCAGAATGGCAATGACCAAGTTATATACTGTACAGTATATCATTAAAGGTGCGCTGTGCACCACCATCAAATTCTAAGTATTCATTATGACAGGGAATATTGATTGGGGGGGTGTCATATGGACCTTCTGGATGCCTTACTTTATAGGAATTACTGAACAGTATATTGAGCCATCACTATCACACGTTTTTAATCATGAAGCATTTCTAGATGATCATGTCAACATATTAGACCACAATACATTATGAAAAAAGAACTTCCAAAAGGGAACTTTTATTATGAAAAAAAAGGACTTTTTGTCCTGTAGGGGTAAGGTGCAGGTGCTTCAGTACCACCTCGACCCTATTCGTGCATGCCCATGACTTCAGCAATACCTCTGGAGGCCACTGTAGACCACAGCCTAGGATGTCCACTCTTTCAGTGTACAGCTGTTATGGTGTGTGATCAACCTATCGCATGGCACCACATCTTTGAGCTCAAATCATCAACACATCAACAACAGACCACAACAAACCCCAGTACAGTTCCGTGAGCTGCTGTGGTGTAGTGGTTAGGACAAGTGCCTGAGGGTGGGGACATGGGTTCGAATCCCGAAGCTTGAAGTCATTAACAGCTCAACCCCATCTCTCTATCTACCCTGCCTGCTTCCTGTCAACATGGTGAATGTCCTGTCCAAATAAAATAAGCCCTTAAAAATAGACCGAGCGTTTCTCAACGAAAACAAAAATAGACCACAGGTCACGGGGATCACATGAGTTCCTGCTTGCCATGGCCGCACAGAGCTGAGACAGCTCATTGGATAACTACAAAAAGATGGTGTGGGACCATCTTGGAATGCTTACACCCACCACCACCCCCCCCACCCGCACCCACACCCACACCCCACACAACCCTTACACAAAACAGCTGCCTGCCATCTCTTCTTCCTTTCTCTCATTCTCTCTCTCTCTCTCTTTCTTTCTTTTTTTTCGGTTCACACGTCGTCTGCCCGTTCCTCCCTCATTCCCTTCATATTTGCTGCTTCCCGTCACTTTTTCCAGAGCGCCATTAGGGCTCATTCCATTGACCTGAGGACAGCCAGCAGGTGAAGGCAATATGTCTGACAACACCAACTAGCTGACAGTGGAGCTACAGGGGCTGCAGACAGAAAAACAAACAAGCAGACAGACAGAAAAACACACAGACAGACAGACACAAAAACAAACAGACAAGCAGAAAGTCAGGCAGACACAACCACTCAGCTGAGAGCAGAGTGGGGTTACAGGCAGACAGACAGGCAGACAGATAGACAGAAAGACAAACAGACAAACAGAGGAGCAGGGCTGCAGACATAAAACAAACAGGCAGACAGACAGACACAAAAACAAACAGACAGGCAGACAGACAGTCAGGCAGACAACACCAACCAGGGACCAGACAGACAGACAGACAGACAGAGAGACAGACAGACACGATAAACAGACAGGCAGACAGTCAGGACGACAACACCACCCAGCTTAGAGTTAAGTGGGATTACAGGCAGACAGATAGACAGACAGACAGACAGACAACAGATAAACACACTACAACCCTCTCCAAGTCTGAGTGTTGTGTGCTAGGGCTACAGAGAAACCCTACTGTCTCTCTGACAGAAAAAAGGGGAATCTTCTTGTGTGTGTGTGTGTGTGTGTGTGTGTGTGTGTGTGTGTGTGTGTGTGTGTGTGTGTGTGTGTGTCCCTAGAGTATTCCTCCTATCCCATGAACAGTCCCTCCTGTTGTGAATCATTACATTACATTATCTGCCTATACAACGGAATTCTCTTTTCTGATTGGCTGATGGGGTGGCCATTGATTCTGAGGAACCGGTCAGGTGTCATGCGTGTGTGTAAGTTAGCCATGCATAGAAGTTTGGAATGCCGACGTTATCTGGGATAACGCTGTAGAAACCATGCACATGATCTATGGAAAATGAAATAATACGACTAAGTTTTACTCCCGCGTAGCGACGTGTCTATCTTATTCACAAGATTCTGGTGCAGTTGGTATGGTTCCTACAACTTTACAGACAGTAATAGATTAAAAAGTACCCTACCCTAACAGCAGATATGTGGGATAACGGCCTTCGAGGTCGACCGGTTCCACAAAGTTAATGGCTTGGCAGAGTAGGGCTGCACGATTATGGAAAAAATCATAATCACGATTATTTTGGTCAAAATCGTAATCACGATTATTAATCACGATTATTGATTTTTTGCAGATTTTTTAGAAAATTATAACAACATGAAATATAACCAAGAATGAACTATATACGGAATGAGCAAAATAAAATGAATTGTAATACTAATGTAAAGGCAATAGCATGAAACTTAGGTGGACAGATTTCTGGCCAGAAACACCAGCCTGTCAGTATGTTCTGGCTTCAAGGACGCTCTCAAAGGTAGGTCACTATTGCCACGATTAAATCACGATTAAAATTTCGACTTCGATTTCACTAATTTATCATGATTTTCGATTATTTTCGATTAATTGTGCAGCCCAATGGCAGAGGCAACTCCGTCTCCATGCTGCGCACGTCCCCAGAGTTCTGAGTTGCCGCCTCGTCATTAGCTTCGTGGAAGCGGTCACCTCGTCGGCCGTTATCCCTTACCTATACTTATGACACATTTGTTGTAATTAGGTACAGGGCACTGGCAACAGTCCCTGGAGCTATGTGGGCATAGGCAACCATGGATGTTATGGGATCTGAACCTGCAACCTTCTAATTGCAAGACGAACTCCGTAACCATTAGAAGCCATCTCCACCCTCGTATCCTAGGCTATCACCACCCCCATATACTAGGGCTAGACTACTATAACTTTTTAGTGCTGTTTTTGTTTACCTTTTGTTCTTCAACACTTCTGGTATGACATTTACGGTCCACTCTGGTAAATTGATTGGGATGAAAGGACTCTGCTAAATGTATTATAATGAAATGTGATCAGTGACCAGGATGTTGAGTGCGGGAGGAGTCTTTTCCACTCCTCACTAGCTTGTGATGCAATGCGGTGCCTTTTGTTTTTCTCCTAAGTGTTTGTGATGGGAGTTCCTCCTCCTCCACCATGTGTTGTGTTGTGCCCTTGACATCTCCTGGTTTGAAGTGACAGCTGTTTCCGCTAAACAGATGTGAGCTGTGTTGTATGTAAGCTGGGTGTGCCCGGAAAAAAAATGTTTTGTTTTATTTTTTTCTCAATGCCTCCTAGATGTTCATTATTTACCAGGGGCGGACATCCTGTGTCTGCCACAAATGTATTTGCCTCATCAGCCAAGAGTCATTCACTACATTTACATGACGTTTTTAATTCCGAATTAATAATTCCGAATTATATAGTTCCGTCGAGTTTACTTTGATCTTTCATTGAAATCCGAATTGTGAAGTGTTTACTTGATGTTTTCAAAGCGGAATGAAGCTTTATTCAGAATTAAAGGGAGTTCATTCTGAAGTAAATGTCCCATGTAAGCGTAGCCAATGCCTCCTAGATTTTAGTTATTTACTAGAGGCGGACATCCTGCATCCTCCTGCCACAAATGTATTTGCCTCAGCCAAGAGTCATTCAACTAGCCCATGATTTGTCTCCAGGAGTCATTTGATGGATCTCAAATGGTGCACTTGCGCACTTTGGGCACTTTGTTTCAGTGTGTAACTAATATGCACTGAAACATGAACACTGAAGTGCACAAGTGCACCATTTGAGATCCAGCAATTGAACCAGCCGATGAGCCCTTGGGAGATGAGGTGATTAGTGAAATCACCTGTGCTGTCCGGATAGGAGAGCGGAGCAGGCTAGATGTAATACATGGCACAACTTCAATCCCAATCCGCTTTGATGGTTTGGCCTCTGTGTTGGTCACACCCCAGTGAAAAAGCAAGTGAGCAATTAGAGCGGACGCATGCCATGC
>NC_085862.1:25483976-25486476 GCF_034702125.1 Engraulis encrasicolus | reverse complement strand
CTCAAGAAGGCTCACTGAAGTAAGCAAGCAGGAACACAGCCGTGTAGACAGCCACGACTCAATGGCCAGAGCGCTGGCCTTTAAAGGGACACTGTGCAGGAAATGGTCAAAAAGGGTACTGCAACTATGCAGTGAATTGAAAATGGGCTGATTATTGCCAAATTTGATCTTTTCATGACAGTTTCCGAAGTAATAAACTAATATTTTCTAGTATGGTCTAAGTACAGTCATTTTTGCAGCTAAAAATGGCTATTTCTGGAAATTCAAAATGGCGGACCATGGAGAAAATCCCACTTTTCAGGTAAAAAAAAGTGCAATTTTTTCAGTCATAACGAATACTTAGAATTTTATGGTGGTGGTAAGTATTCATAAAAAAGGTAACTTTAATTAATGGGAAGCTTGGATTCTGGAAATAAACAACTGAAAATCTCACACATTGTCCCTTTAAATCTGAGGGTTTCAGGTTCAATTCTGAACCCTACCAGCACTTTCCATGTCTGAAGTGCCTGAAGAGCAAGGCACCGAACCCCACATTGCTCCAGGAACTGTAACCAATACCCTGCGTCTAAATACTATAAATGTAAGTTGCTTTGGATAAAAAGTGACAGCTAAGTGTAATGTAATGTAATGTAACACATGTATGTATGCCCACAAACCCATACTCACGGGTCCAGAACTGATGGTGTTCACATGTAGGTAGATCTGAGTCTATAGCACTGTGTGTGAGTGTGTGTATGAAGTGGGAAGCAGAGATTGAGGGAGTATGTCATGTGGATGTAGTCAAACTATGGTAATAGCAGAGAAACATGCAATACATACACATACGTATTATATTATATATTATTTATTACATATTATAATATTATTATTTTCCCCCTAATTTTTATTTTATTTTCAAATGCATTCTACTTCTTTTTCTTATTTTAAAACATTTATTTTACTGTACTTGTATTTCTATTTTATTTTTGCATTTTAATTACTCTCCTATTGTTAATTCACTGAAGCTTTGTTGTACTTTCCCTACTGTTATGTATTTGTTTTGATTGTAAAGTGTCCTTGGGTATTCTGAAATAAATAAATTATTATAAACGCACGCACGCAGGCACTGACAGGCACAGGGGCACATGGGGACACAGGAGGCCCTGTACTGCTGCCTGACAGTGACCCACAATCTCATCACCATGCTCCTGGCAGTCAGAGAATGCAGCCATTCCACTACATGCACACATACACAGAGTACATGCATGCATGAATGCACACACACACAAACACACACACACACACACAGACACACACACACACACACACACACACACACACACACACACACACACACACACACACACACACACACACACACACACACACACACACACACACACACACACACACACACACACACACACACACGCAGTACATGCATGCATGAATGCACACACACACACACACACACACACACACACGCACGCACGCACGCACACACACACACACTGTATGTTACGTACAATACATAAACACACAGCATATGTAAGGGATAACGGCCGACGAGGTGACCGGTTATACGAAATTAATGGCGAGGCGGCGGCTTTGAACTTTGGCGACGCGCGCAGCGCGGAGACAAAGTTGCCTCCGCCAAGCCATTAATTTCTATAACCGGTCGACCTCGAAGGCCGTTATCCCGCTTATCTGCCGTTATGGTGGGGTACTTTTTAATCTATTATTGTCTGTAAAGTTGTAGGAACCATGTTCTATCAAGATAGAATGTTGCTGTGCGGGCGTCCAACTTGACGCGCCTAGAATCTTCGTTTGGTAGCCTGCCGACGCTGTGATGATTTAATTTTCCCTTGGCCCTATACCACGGCGGGATGGAAGTTTAAAAACAAAAACTTGCGAAGCATTTCTACATGCTGAATCGACACATGTCGCATCACGCCTCTATTTCCCCCTGCTGATCATCACAGGCTACCTGTGAACTTCGTGCGTAAAAGAGAGAGAGAGAGAGAAAGAGAGAGAGATTCCCCACGCCAGGGTCATTTTTGAAAACTCTCCCCTTTCCCCTTTCACACGTGTTCCTTCCCCACAAGAGGAGAGTAGCCTAATTTTTAAAAAAAGGATGTTCCCAGATCAATATCAAAGGGAAGGCAGCGGGAAATAGCCTACATTTTAAAAACCATGGGAGTGGAGCAGATGACGAGGTGACTCGTTTCGATACAATTGATGGCGAGGCAGGTGCTTAGAATTTCGGTAGGCTACAGGGTATTTTTGTCATGTATTGATGGGCCTATCTGTAAATTTGTAACCAATGAATTATGCCAACTGCAGATAATAATAATAATAATTTAATGCGCACGTAATCAGGCGCGCCTCTATCAGATGCACATGTAGTAGAACTTTTAGGGCGACAGACTTGACAACCAAATGCGATAGAACTGACGACTGGCTCTTGGCTTGACAACCAAATGCGATAGAATTAACGACTGACTCTTGACTTGATAAACAA
>NC_085862.1:25458976-25478976 GCF_034702125.1 Engraulis encrasicolus | reverse complement strand
AGCCAGGACAACAGGTGTTGTCTATCACAGCAGCTGATTAGAGTCTTGTTGAAAAGTCGCTTTAGCAGTGAAAAGTCTTGTTGCCATTGACAGCGGTCTGTTATAGACCAACCCGTCCGTTATCGAAAAATAACAGACGTGCGAACGTTGGGGAGCCCCGTTGAAATGAATGGAGCATTCGATGACGTCACAACCATATAATATAATAGAATAATATACTGTAGTGTACTGTATGCTACTAACATCAAAAGAGCACAGGGTTCCCTCCCTCCTCTCCCCCTTGCGTGATAAGTGTTGGCGTGGCCCCTACTGTACCGGCCGCGGCTGCAGGCACGCTACTGGGGGATGTTCTCTCCCTCCCCACACATAACAACACACATCCACAGATACAGTAAGTGTAGTAGTACGCGCACACACACGCACAAGCACACACACATACACACACACACACACACAGGGAATGGAGGCAGGCAGGGCAGGCTAGCGGGGAGACACATAAGGAGCCCCTGAATACACACACGCACCCGCGCACGCACACACACACACACACACACACACACACACACACACACACACACACACACACACACACACACACACACACACACACACGCACACACACACACACACACACAAGCAAGGTAGGCAGGCAGATAGACAGATAGACAGATAGACAGGCAGGCGCGCGCGCACACACACACACACACACACACACACACACACACACACACACACACACACACACACACACACACACACACACACACACACACACACACACACACACACCCTAAGCATGCCGGGGGCAAGCCTGTTTTGATGAAGGTGACCATATCTAGCCTGTGCGTTAATCCGGCCCTGACCGCAGCCCCCATTTGTACAGTATGTCAGTTAAAAGCCTATAGAAACCCTTGGCCCACACACAGGCATGCACACACATCTGCGTTCTAAGTTTTCACAAGACCACAATCTCCAAAGGCCATGTGTCCTGCATTTGTGTGTAAGCTGCTCGGCATCTTAACTGAGCTGTACCCAGTGCTCCGCCCTGGCCACACGCCACGCAGAACCACAACAAACCTGCCACACCAAATGCTCCATAGTAGTGTAGCTTCCCTCAATCATTCCATGGACTTCCTCTCAAATCAACGTTTTTTGTAGGGTCAGCATCTCGCTGCAGACAATGCTCAACCGAAACAGGTCCTCTCCATAGGCACACACTAACATGTGCTAGTTGCCTGATTTTCATAGACTTCAGATCACTACCGCGATTCTGGTCTGACCAGGACTGTAACGATTAGCATTTCCATACAGGAAGAACTTTGTTTCCATGGCCTGGTTAACCTCCCTCGACTTCTTAGCCCAATAGAACGTCTCTGCTTAAACCACGTCACTGCCTTGAATTTGCCTCTACCCAGGATGGTTGGAAATGCTCAGTTGATTGGTTCCAGACAAAGTGGGTGGAGTTCCCGCTGTAGCGGGATTGAGCAAGCTCCTGGCCCTACTGTGTGCAGCTGAGCCGAAGGCGTTGCATCACCAGTAGGGCGGAGCCCTGCTAATGTGCTAGGGGACTAAATCACAGTCTCCATGGCAATATGATTCGGCATCGATTTTGATTTTGATTATTTTCAATACTTAAGAATGCCCCGCGATACAATACGATTAGTTTTTTTCCCAATTACTTTTCCACTTCTATTGTTATGGAGCAAGGGCATTGGACAGGGGCCAGCAATATGAATGTTTTCCATATTGAAGAACGCCCCCCGATACGATACGACTCGATTAGATCGTCGGCCGTAGGATCGATGCATCGATACATTTCGATTATTATTTACACACTTACCGGGCGAATACTGTACACTGGCCGCGACGCGATGGAAGCGACAGAGAATCGCTTCTGTGCAGAGCGTACGAGCGATTGAAGCGACTAGAGTATGTCCGTTACAAGCAGAAAGCAAGCATGCAAACATTCCCATTGGCTGTGGTCACTGACCTCTATACAGTCATTGGCTGTCGCGGCTAGTCGCTGAACTGCGTCATAGCTCATTTGCATAACATTCTCAGGAGTTCAACTACAAACTGTCGCTCTCGGCGTGTGAATCGCCTCTAGTCTCCAGAATCGCTTTTGTCGCGTGACTTAATACAAAGTCAATTACTTCCGTCGCTCGCCTCGCTCTTGTCGCAGCCGGTGTTTGCCCAGTAACACGTGGACTCCAATTGTGTGTAAGATCGCTGAGAGTCAGAATGCAGCCACTGCTACAAACTGGCCACACGTCATGCCATGTGTCTTGCGTGCGTGTGTAAACTCCACTAGTGTGTAAACTCAAGACACCCAAATCCATGAGCACACATAAACTCCCACACACACGTACACACGGCATGCACACACACACACTCACCCACACACCCACACACACACACACACACACACACACACACACACACACACACACACACACACACACACACACACACACACACACACACACACACACACACACACACACACACACACACACACACACACACACACACACACACACACACACACACACACACACACACACACATCCCTCCACTAGAATGCTCACACCTCACCTCACGCAACTCAAAAAATCTTCCACAGTCAAACACCATGTGTCCTTCATTTCAGTGTAAGCCCGATTTGTGTGTGTACAGTAAGCTCTGAGCCTTGGAGACTGTGGGTGGCTGACGGGGCTATGAGCCCTTTGGAGGCTCTGGGTGGCTGCAAGGGGCTTTGTTTGGGGTTTTCACAGCTGCTGTGCGTAAGTCGCTACGGTTACTTCTGTAAACAAACACCTGTCTGTCAGGAAGCGAGAGGACGGCCCAGCCATGGCTCAATCAGCTGGGCACTCAACTACTACACCGGCGAGCCGGGTTCGATTCTGGCCCGAGGTCATTTGCCGAACCTTCCCCGTCTCTCTCTCCCCGCTAATTTCCTGTCTCTCTGTACTGTCACAATGAAGGCATAAAACAGCCCAAAAACTATCTTGGGAAGAGAGGACGGGGCAACATACTGTTGTGTACCACGAGGACCAAGAGGGTGACTGATTAGCCCCTTAAGGGGTTAGATGAGTGGGGTTCAGGTAAAAGTGGATGATGCTGTTTATTATGAGTACACAGGCAACTGACAAGTCCTATTGACTCTTCCCAGTCACGTGACCTTCGTAAAGCCTACTACAATTCTGGACATGAAGCGGACAGCGGATTGAATTGGCTTGAATGCGACTAACGAAAAATGACAAATGACAAAAGAAAAGCATAAAAGAACAAAACAAGATGCAGAAAACATCTCTTCCTCCAGGCCAGATAAATACAGCAGGGAGAGGTGGATATAGTTGTGTACAACAAGTGAATGAGCGTGAGTAGGCCTTATAGTATGTGGCATGGGTGGGATGCTGTTCTTTGATCACCCTTTATCTACCAAGCCTCATTTTCCAACTGATTTGAATTTCATATTTGACGGACAGGTAATCAATTTAACCCTTTGAGTGCTTACATCAGCACAGGTGGGTAGGTAGCAAATCATTTACAGCTAATCCCTTTGTAGTGCCTGCTCACCTCAGCACAGGTGGGCAGGTAGTTGTAGACGGTGAGGGGTACTTTGGTCTGCTCCCCCCGGATGACGCTGTAGGGCAGCGTGAAGTCCACGAAGAAGGGCTTAAAGGTCCGCAGCTCCGCCCTGGGAGCCATGCCCAGCCCACTCTCCTCCGACAGACCAATCGCCTCCGTCACCCAGGTGGTGATGGAATCCGGGACGACCAATTGGAGCTCAGCTTCCCCTGTGACATCACTGAGAGACAGAGAAGGACATATGAAAAAAATGATGCTACGACGTACTTATGACATACATATACACATATGATCAGAGGTGGAAAGAGTACAGAAAAAATGTAATTGAGTAAAAGTATCATTATTTGTTTTGAAATCTACTCAGAGTAAAAGTAAAATTACCTCTTTTTGGAAATCTACTCGAGTAAAAGTAAAAATCACTTCTTTCAAAATGTAATTTGAGTAAAAGTTACCTAGTTGCTTTCAGTTAGCTTTTCTATCGAGAAATTCCATTTTTCTTCTTGAATAGCACCCTCCGTGACCTCTGTCTATTTCTGCACCAGTCATCTTCCAATAACCTGGCTATCGTGACTACAAAACCCTGTGAGCGTTGACCTGGCCCTGAGCACCATATTCTCAGAGGGCATTCAACCTGCATCTACGTGTATCAAATGCCTCGTTATGGTTGAAACGATCAATCAGGCCACTCTTGCCTCTGGCTTATTTTGCAGTGGGGAAGTTTAAATGCTCAAATTTAATTGTCTCCAAAAAGGATATGGATATGAACTTCAAATACCCATGTTTGCGAGACTGACTTGGTCAGGGAATTTTGAGCAGAATCTAAATAATAAGCAGGCCCATGGTGACATGATACCGATGGGCGCTGGATAATCATGCAATGGATTAGTCCAAAATAGATCATTTACTGTATGTGAAATGATAAATACACACAGGTTCCTTCATTTCTGGCAGATGTTTTCCTTAATGTAATTTTTCTCTACCGATCAGAATTTACTCAGTACTCAAGGCAGGTTCAAATATAATTAAGTAAAACTACTTGGGCCAAAATGTAATTTGAGTAAGAGTAAAATTACACATTTTCTACTTAAAAAATTGCAAGTTACTTGTAAAAGTACTTAATTACAGTCATTTGAGTACATGTAATTAGTTACTTTCCAGCCCTGCATATGATACATATGATATGTACGTACAAGACTGCATCCTCGTTTAAAATCTTCTCACAAAGTCATAAGGACCACCAATCAGTAAGGTAATGATGCTTTTGTTTATTTCTTTATTAGTTGGATCCCCATTAGCTGTGGCTATCTATTCTTACTGGGGTCCACGTTTTCAATAAAATCACTTCATCAAAGTAATGTCATTAAAATGTACAGATGAAGATCAAACAAAGAATCAATGCAACACCATATTACAGTAGATACGGTATAAACAAAATACATTACGACAAATTACACAATTTACAATCAATGCAGCTTGAGTTACGTAATAAATGTAAACCATCAACGTAACTCTTTCGCAACAATATTTTAACTCTAGCTTTGGAACTTATTTCCGTGATAAAAGTTGGCATAGATGTACCTGACGTTGAGACAGTGCCACACCCACGTCTCCGGGAAGAAGGTTCGCCTGCGCTTCTCTGCTCTGCAACCAGTCACAAGATAGTCAAAACAGGTCACGTTATGCATGTTTATGAGTGTGTGTGTGTGTGTGTGTGTGTGTGTGTGTGTGTGTGTGTGTGTGTGTGTGTGTGTGTGTGTGTGTGTGTGTGTGTGTGTGTGTGTGTGTGTGTGAGAGAGAGAGAGAGAGAGAGAGAGAGAGAGAGAGAGAGAGAGAGAGAGAGAGAGAGAGAGAGAGAGAGAGAGAGAGAGTGGTGTGATGTGGTGTGTGGTTTATGGGTGTGTGTGTGTGTGTGTGTGTGTGTGTGTGTGTGTGTGTGTGTGTGTGTGTGTGTGTGTGTGTGTGTGTGTGTGTGTGTGTGTGTGTGTGTGTGTGTGTGTGTGTGTGTGTACGTGTGTGTGTGTGTACGTGTGTGTGTGTGTGAGAGAGAGTGAGAGAGTGATAGAGAACCTGGGTCCCGGTCGTGTGTGCAGGGCCGCCTGTGTGGAGGTGTGTGGTTGGAAGGCTGGCACTGCCTCGTCTGTGTACATGCCCTCCCTCTGCCTGTGGTTCAACTGAACCAGGTCCGTCATCACCACCAGACCCGTCTCCTACACACACACACACACACACACACACACACACACACACACACACACACACACACACACACACACACACACACACACACACACACACACACACACACACACACACGAGCGCGCGCGCACGCACACAGGCACGCATGCACGGACAGGCACGCACACGCATACACACACACACACAACACAAACACGCACACACAAGGAGACAGTGATAAAAAAAGTGTATGAGTGTGACTGTGAGATTGTGAAAAGGGATAGAAAGAGAGAGAGTGAGTGAGAGAAAGAGAGAGAGAGAAATGCAAAAAGACAGTATGACCAGTGCTTTACATGCTTATATTTTGTGCTGTAACAATATTGTATTGAACCGAAACGTCGCAATACGCAGAGTGACAATACTGTATCCTGGTGCAAGAATCATGATACGCCCTTTCAAAGTTGTTACATTTAATTCCAGAGATGCTTAATTTTAATGTTTTAATTTTAGTTTAATTTTATAATGTTGGCAAATGTGAAAAAATAGAATTAATAATTTTTTTTTTTTACTTTTAAACAACAAAACCCATTTAAATCGTGGGGTGTAGGCCTACTGAACCGCTGGTCAAATATCATGACACGAACTGAATCGTGAGTTAAGTGTATCGCTACAGCCCTAATGCTAATGTGAGCCAGCCACATACAGTACATGCCGACAGCCTTAATGAGTACTGCTGATAGGTAGTAGGGTGTGGTGAGTGAGACTGTCTCTGACTCTGTCGGTCTGTGAGAACGACATGCAGGCACTGGCAATGACACTGACATAGTTAAGAAAGGCACGGGCATGAGCACACACACACACACACACACTCGCACATACGCACACACACACGTTTGCACACGCACGTAATCTCACACTCAGCTAGTGGCACGATTGTAAGAATGGATGTGTTTTGACACAGATGCTTATGTGCGTTTGGGGCAAAGCAATGCGTCCCGCCATGTCTAGACACTGGTGTGTCGTTGTCGCTGATTAGTGTGCATGCGCGTGTGTCTGGTGTGTGTTTGGTTTGTTTGTTTATAGTTTGTCTGTGTGTGCGTCTGGCGTATGTGTCTCAAGTGTTTCTGCTGTCTGTGTGTGTATCTTTCTGAGGCTAATTTGACTGTTGCTGTGGGAATATCATTGGGAGTGTTTCGCTAACTGCATCTGACAGTGTTGTTGATGTCGTTATGTGGGTGGTAGACAGACTGACTGAGGATTAGATAAATGTTGGTGGTCTGTCGTCTGCCTCTGCTGACAATGTTTGTGTGTCTGTTTGCATACACGTGTTTGCATGTGTGTGTGTGTGGGTGTGTGTGTGCGCGTGTGTTTTGCACATTGCTCACTCTATGCCTTTTACGTAAAACCTTTTGGCTATGGCCAAGTACACTGTAAAACATTTCTGCCAGTTAAATATAAAAAAGTTGAAAAAACTTTGTAAGTTAACTCAAAGAAAGCCTCGAGATGAATTAAGCCTCAAGTTAACTTACAAACTTAAGGCAGCAGGGCAACTTAGCTTTTCACATTTAACCCCTTAGTGCAGCACTATGGCTCTCTGTAATGTCATAGCAATGTTGTTATGATGTAGTTAAGCATTTTCAGCAAGTGAATAGGGTCGCCGGCAACCCCAGCTGCAGTAAGAGACTACCTGGCTGCAGTAACTAACGTTTTTACAGTGATATAGATCAGGTGCTTACCGTAAAGGCAAAGCGTGCGTCTTTGGTGATGTCCCAGTGCCATGGAAACACTGATGACCTGCGTCTCCTTGACGACAGGCCTGGCCACCAGAAGTGTCCGTCATCCTTTGGGACCCCGAAGGCATCTGACACGTCAAAGTCGGCCAGCTCTTTGAACACCTGCAGTATTCAATTCAATTCTTTATATCAGACACAATTGCATGGTCCATATCAAAATACAAAGTAAAAAAGTAAAATAAAAGACAAAACAAGGATAAAAGAAAATAATAGAAAAGTACACAGTCATCAGAGATATAAGCACTTTCTCCAGTGTCGCCTTAGCTTGGAGAAGAACCTAACAGAGCGCTTGGCTGGGTTTACTAGAGATTCAATTTTACTATTTTGAGAGCAATCCAGTTGGCACATGAATTTACACATTAAGTTTTCGCACAGAAAGGGCGGAATTCTCCCGTCTCCACTTAAGTCGGTTTTACGCGCGCATATTTTACGCAGTCTTCTCTTGCGCGTATTCTCCCCTCTGGAACGTCGCCACACCCCTCGCGCTTAACTCAGAAAAACAGCGCGTAGCCCAACATAGGCGTGATATATGCTAAATGGGGGGATGAGTCTCCGCCAAGTTCATCAGTTGTGGCTACAAAGAAACTATGGAGCATGGATTTTCAGATCAACCATGTGAAAACCTCGGCAGTCCATTGAGATCCAACACTGAACTTTAACTTTGAATTTAAAACCACGTGCCAAAAGTCATCTTGCAAAAGCGTTTCAAAATCTAACCTCCGCTCCTTTTCACAAGCAGAAGGCAAGTATTGGAGGTGAGATAATGAGATGGAAACTCGATGTGTCCATTTGGCGGGAAATCAGCTGAGCGTTTTGGTGCGCAACAGGTTGATTGAAATAATAAACATGATTGAACATTTTTTTTAAAAATGGAGTTTGGCGTGTTGCCTGGACAATTCCGGAAATCAAAAAGTGATTTAAAATGCTGATCATTCCCACAGTTAAACAAACACATAGTAGGCCTGTTTGCTGACTTTTAAAAGTGTTTATCCGCTTCTCTGTACAGCAACGTGACATTAAAATAATTGGAAATATGTTGATCTCAGCTGTCCGTCAGCATATTACACTTAGGCTACATGCATGCTGAAGAATGAACAAGGAAATCGATCGTCATGAAAAAATGGAGACTTTATATTCTGTCGCAGACATGGGAATTAATTGGACATGGGCATGCAATGCCAAGCCAGGACTTAAACGTGCAGCTGATGAGGTGTAATAGAGACCAGAATCGAAATGCCAAAGACATGCTCTGATATGTAAGCCTACCTTTTACGTTTAGCTGTAATGACATTCAGGAAATATTTTCTGCCTTACAAAAACAGATAGGACAACCTGTAGCCTCAGTATGTGGTGGTTTTGTATGTCGGGCATCAGTTCAGAAAGTTTAATAGGTTACATGCACATATGCACGAGTTCCAATAAATCACAAAAGTGGAGGAGTTGAAATAAAAACCCTTTACTTAACGTCGTGGCTACAACATAGTAAAAATGGTGAAGGTTGTTTTTGAATAGGCATACTTTGGGTGGCTGTGAGGACGACTGGAACAGCGGTCTTTAGTCTGACGTGCCTTGTCAATTTAGCCTACTTGTGCATGGTGCAACCTGCAACGAGGTGTTTTTGGTTTTGGTTACCGTCCGTGGAGACAACATGATGATCCTCATACTGATTAATTAATTACCTGCTTTTGTTTGTAAGTTCACCGATATGAGAACATGCTCTGGGCAGCTGGTCATATTTTGTCACAATTAATGTAGGATGTTTATGTGGAACTGTGAATGAATTTCGATTTGGACTCACGCTGACGGTAAGGAACATCAACAAAGCATACCGTGTAACATGTTCAAAATGCGAGCCAAGCGAGCATCAAATGCAATATTACATTTTACCTCATAGTGGCGCTTGACCTTACTACAGCCCTTTGATGCGCGTAAAGGCAAACGCGCGTAAGTGCACGGGAGAATACGCTTAGGATTCATTTACATGCGAAACTCCCTGATTTTGGCCTGGCCCCACCCAAAGTGCGCAACTGGCAAAATTCCACGTAAACCCCGCTTAATCACAGACTTGAGTAACCACGGAGGCGCTGTTGCGCGCTTTTTTTGACTTAAGCGGTTGGGAGAATTCCGCCCAAAATGAATAACATGCCCTGGCTGCACACACACACGCACACACACACACACCCTCACAGAGGGGGTACTGACCTTGTCGGGGCTGAGTTGGAAGCCTGGCTTGAGGAGGTACATGCTCTTGTCCACGGCCGCCACACACACACATGACCCTCGTTGACCTCTGACCCTCAGGCTGATGGGGTCGCCTGGCATGGACTCGTTGGAGGAGAGAGTGACTGAGACCTACAGGGGTGGCACCACACACACACACACACACACACACACACACACACACACACACACACACACACACACACACACACACACACACACACACACACACACACACACACACACACACACACACACACACACACACACACACACACACATAGACACTGTATGAACACTATGCTAATGTGACCTCGAGCCATGCTGCCCCTGTGGAATGTGTGTGTGTGTGTGTGTGTGTGTGTGTGTGTGTGTGTGTGTGTGTGTGTGTGTGTGTGTGTGTGTGTGTGTGTGTGTGTGTGTGTGTGTGTGTGTGTGTGTGTGTGTGTGTGTGTGTGTGTGTGTGTGTGTGTGTGTGTGTGTGTGTTTAAATGGTGTGTGTGTGTGTGTTTAAATGGTGTGTGTGTGTGTGTTTAAATGGTGTGTGTGTGTGTGTGTGTTATGTCGTGCTGTGCTGTGGTGTGGGGCAGAGAGGTTGCTAAACATATACAGGTCTATGGGGAGCAATGTGGAGCCCCCACAAAAACAATGAGCCCCCACAAAAACCTCCACGGAGGGTGTCCCCAGTCCCTTCACACTAGGTAAGCCCACACGGTTACGCCACAGAGGTTAAGAGTGTGTGTTTGTGTGCGTGTGTGTGTTTTGTTTATCCTTGAATGATGTTTCATTTTTGTAACAACGATGCTGGCATAAGTAAATGTGTAAGTCTTTTAAAATCTGCCAGCCTGTCAATAGCCTATTCCAAAATATTTGGATCTTGTCTGCGCACGCTCATGCACGTGTGTGTGTGTGTGTGTGTGTGTGTGTGTGTGTGCGCGTGTGCGTGTGTGTGTGTGTGTGTGTGTGTGTGTGTGTGTGCGTGTGTGCGTGTGCACGTTCGTGTGTATGTGTGTGTGTGTAAGTGCGTGCATGCACATGCACGTGTGTGTGTGTGTGTGTGTGTGTGTGTGTGTGTGTGTGTGTGTGTGTGTGTGTGTGTGTGTGTGTGTGTGTGTGTGTGTGTGTGTGTGTGTGTGTGTGTGTGTGTGTGACCCTCAGGGAAGGCCATAAGGTTGCCATATAAATCTTGGAGGGAGACGCCCAGACATTTATATCAACAACACACCACCCGTTGCAGTGTCTATGACTAGACTGGTGAGGGCTTGTGTAGTGAAATGTGTTGAAAATAATACATTGGATGCATGAATGTATTTCAATACAATAGATAGAGGAGTTGCAGCAAGTGGGAGTTTGAACAGAGGAACAGTCAGCGACTGAATGTGCATTGTGCGTGTGTGTGTGAGTGAGTGAGTGAGTGTGTGTGAGACAGAGAGAGAGAGAGAGAGAGAGAGAGAGAGAGAGAGAGAGAGAGAGAGAGAGAGAGAGAGAGACAGACAGACAGACAGACACAGACAGACAGACAGAGAGACAGAAAGACAGACAGACAGACAGAGAGACAGACAGACAGATGAGGCTATGATTATGTTCTGAAATGTAAGTTGCTTTGGTTACAATGCCAAATGCAATGTAATGTAATGTAATGTGAGGAGAAAGTAAAGAAGCGAATAAGAATGGAGAGAATGAAGAGATAAAATGCTAAAGAGATGAAGAATAAAAGAGGGACACCTTATTCTCGAAGCTGGGTTGCACAGGGAGCTGCAGGCTGTCGGTGACGCCCTCTCCGCTCTCCCGCACGTAGTACACCAGCAGACGACTCAGAGGGGCCATCGCCTCGGTAACAGCCAGCCTCACGCTCATCACACAGCTGTCAATCTCAGCCTGGGGGAGGGGCAACTCCTCTGGAAACCAGGAAGTAAAAAAAACATTATGAAGAGTTAGCTTCATGGCCCTACCGTGGCGCTAATAGTAGGGCACTCGTCTGCTACGCGGCTGACCCGGGTTCGATTCCGGTGGGTATGTGTGTGATTTGGAGTTGGTGTGTAAGTGTTGAGTGTAGATGAGCTGTGTTTTGGGAGCATGTGTGATGAGAGTGGGTGTAGTAAAGTAGAGTAGAGTAGAGTATAGTAGTAGAGTAGAGTAGAGTAGAGTAGAGTAGAGTAGAGTAGAGTAGAGTAGAGTAGAGTAGAGTAGAGTAGAGTAGAGTAGAGTAGAGTAGAGCGAAGTACAGGGGAGGAGAAGAGTAGAGTAGAGTATAGCTGAGTAGAGTACAATGGTGGTGGAGATCAGAGCAGAGTAGAGGAGAGTAGAGTATGTTTGTAGAATAGAGTAGAATAGAGTAGAGTAGAGAAGAGTAGAGTGGTGTAGAGTAGAGAACAGCAGAGTAGAGTAGAGTACAGTTTAGTAAAGTACATTATAGTAGAGTACAGTACAGTAGAATGGAGCAGAATAGTAGATGTTATTGTCCCTAATGAGAAATTTGTCTGGGGCTTAACAGTCAATGCTGTTGTGGAGCTTACTGTGTAGAGGGCATGTGTCAAACTGACTTACTGTATGTAGGGGGTTTGTGGAGGGTGTGTGGAGGGTGTGTGTGCGGTCTTGAGTTGACCTATATGGAGACTGTCATGTGAAGTTGACCTGCTATGTGGAGACAGAGTGTGTGTTGTAGAGTTGATCTGCATGGAGACTGTGTGGAGAAAACCAGAAACCTTTGCTATTTTCTTTAGAACAGGAATGAAACCTGAAACTTTATATTTTTCACTTATCAGAACGGAAGCATTCCTTAAGAATAATGGTATAATCAGATTAGAATTTCTGTTCCATGCTGTGCACAAACACCTGTAGAGGTTTACTTCCTGTTTGCTCAATAAAATCCATAGACCATATATAGAGATGGTCATATACAGATTATGGACACCTTATGACTATCAGACAATCAAAGGGCCTAATCTCCAAGTCTGATTTGTAATCGTTGCCACAGTCACTGAAAAAAAAACTTTACTATCATAGTACTACACTGCACGGGGCCTTTAGTAATACATTATGACTTGGTCATTGCCATTTTGGTAACAGCTGATTTATAACAAGGGCTGTCTAACAGGGTTAAGAGACGTAGCCTACATAAATAGTGTAGTGGTTTATCCATCCTTGTTTCAAACATGAACTGAACTATTTGTTGTGGATCTGTGTGGGTGTGGATTTTGATGTTTTTAATCTTTTTTATTCTAATTATGTAATGTGTTAACTTAATGTTTTCTCTGACTCTATAATTCTTTCTTGCTTCCTTTCTTTTTACTTTTATTTTTGTATATGACGCACATTGAATTACACCTGTGGATGAAATGCGCTATACAAATCCGCAAACTTGCCTTGCCTTGCCTGGCCTCACCTGTATCGGAGGGAGTCTGTGTGGTGTGGATGTTCTTGTCAAAGGTGACTGCGGACCTCCTCTGTCGGGGGCTGCTGGGATCGGGGTGAGGGTCTGAGGGGTGGGGGTCGGGAAGGGGAGCAGGATGCTGGTCGGGCTCAGGATGCTGTAGTCCCGACTGCACGATGTTGCCACGAGAGGCCACCTCATAGTGAAGGGTGAAGTTACACCCACAGGTAGACTTCAGCTGTATCAGCGCCTCCTCTCCAATCTGAGAGAGGCAGAGAGAGAGAGAGAGAGAGAGGGAGAGAGAGAGAGAGACAGACAGACAGAGACAGAGACAAGCAGACAGACAGACAGATAGATACAGACACAGACACAGACACAGACACAGACAGACACAAACACAAACACAGACACAAACACAAACACAGAGGTCAGAGGTTGTTCCTATGCCAAGTTGGTTGTACAACAGTTGTACACTACTGTAATTAACTTGGCATTATGACTTTGATTTGAAATTCTGCAAGATAGTGACTGAACGGATTACTGGTACAGGTCCATGTACTTTCTCATCTCTATGGGCTAGTCAGGGCTCTGTAATCACCTATAGGGGTTAGCAATGTAGCTACTGGTGCTGTAACTCAGGGGTTCCCAAAATGTACCATGACAAGCCCCCCCATATACCGGTAGATTCCAGCCAAATCCCCACTTGGGTGGTCATGCCACATTTTTTTTTTCTGTGCACCCCCTTCATTACCATAGTCTGTCTGTGTCCCAGTGCCCCATTCGGATATAAAATAAGGATAACAGCAGAATTATGAGATCAATTGATTATTATTAGGCAATTCTGAACTACTCGGAATATTGATCAGCTTATTTTTGCTTATTTTGGTGCACATTAATTATTCCATTAATTATTATTATTTTTTTGTTTGTTTTGGTAAACATTTTCTTCCAACTTGCCACAGATCCCCTAGCACTCCTTCACGGTCTCCCAAGGGTCCCCGGCCCCCACTTTGAAAACCATGGCTATAACTGGCACTCACCTGTAGGGGTTGTCCAGGGCTCTGCAGCTGGATGTGGCACTCACCTGTAGGGGTTGTCCAGGGCTCTGCAGCTGGATGTGGCACTCACCTGTAAGGGTTGGCCAGGGCTCTGGTAATCCCTCGTAAGGGTTAGTGATGCAGCTACGTACTGTTGCTATAACCTGCACTCACCTATAGGGGTTGGCCGGTGCTCTGCAGCTGGATGTGGCACTCACCTGTATGCATTGGTCAGGGCTCTGGTTATCACCCGTAGGGGTTGGTGATGTAGCTACTGGTGCTATAACCGGCACTCACCTGTAGGGGTTGGCCAGGGCTCTGCAGCTGGATGTGGCACTCACCTGTAGGGGTTGTCCAGGGCTCTGCAGCTGGATGTGGCACTTGCTGGGGGAGTACCAGCTGCTGATGGACAGGTAGCTCGGCAGGTACTGGTCACTGGCCGCCCGCCCATCTATGGACATCACCTTAGTCTGGGGGATAGAGAAGGGAAATAGGATTATTTACAATTATGGCCATCTATGGACATCACCGTAAGCTAGGTTCACACACGTCGCTGCTAGTTACTCACTTAGCGAATGAAGTCAATAGAATGTCAATGTGTTCCAGCGAGATGAGCAGGCGAGTAAGCGAGTACTGTACAAGCGATGCAATGTGGACGGATGCCGAGTTGAAAATATTTTAACTTCGAGCGAGGCGAGTAAACGAGTAACCAATTGGAATGCAGAGTTTCGGTACTTCTCGCCTGAACATTGGCAGTTAAAGCCGCGGGAACTTTCAGCGAACGTTCCATGAGAGAGTGGCGAGCAGGCGAGCAAGCGAGAAGCTAGTAAATAGCAGCGGTGTGTGTGTACGTAGCTTTAGTCTGGAGGAGAGAGAAGGGAAACACAATAACTATGGTAATCTCAGAGTGAACCTGATGAAACGCGCTCACCTAATAAACTATCAGCAAAGAAGACCAGTGTGCTGGGATTTATCCCCCCTTAAAGGACCAGTTCAGTCAATTTCAATATGCTGTTGTATTGCTCACGCTACCCTTGACTTGTCAGTAGTACCCGGTGATGCCACATTCTTCGGCTCAGCCCTTTCCGAGATATGAGCTATTCTAATGAGGGCAGCGCTTGTTTACTTTTTTTTTAATTAACAAAGGCCTACACCAAATATTTTCCCAAAAGGTACTGCTGTTTGCTAGTTGTCTGCTGATGTTGTATAACCTTTTGGATGTTTTTGGGAATAAATAAAAATGTTTTTTGAAATGTAAACAATGTGCTTCCCCCATTACAATGACCAGGATCTCTGAAAAGGCTGAAGGCTGAAAAAAATCTCAGGTAGTGACAAGCCCAGGGTAGTGTGAGCATTACAACTGCATGTTGAAATTGACTGAACTGGTCCTTTAACTACAATTATATGGCCGTCTATAGACATTGCCACAGGAGGAACACATCTATGGATGATCTGTATGACATAGTTCATAGATCTATCATAGTTTAATTTGTACAAGGGCATTACAAAATAGATGGCTGGAAGGTCTAATGGTTGAAGTATCTTTTACCACGGCCATACCATGACTTTTTAAACATTTACTTGCCAAGTTCAAAATGGCCACCGGTAACTTATCATGTCAACATAAGGAAAGCCCAAATTGTGGGATTTTGGAAGTTGTGCATGAAGTATCGGAACTATATAATCTTCAGTCATTAAATTCCCATAATTCCCAACAGTTCACTATGTAGACCACACACACCCACCCTGTCTGTCTGTATTTCTGTCTGCCTGTATAAGGGCCACTGACACGTTTGTCTGGGCCCAGGACACAATCATGTGAAAGGGCCCCCTTGCAATACATACAATGTAATGGGGAGCCAATTCCCCCCGCCCCCCCCCCTGGACCCTGGATAACTGACCCATGCCCCCCTCCCCTCCGGCTTCCTTGGCGTGTCTGTCTGCCTGTCTGTCTGTCTCTCTACTGTATCTGTCTGTCTGCTTCCTGCCACTGACCTCGAGCCAGACGTACTGTGCAGCGGTGGGGATGGAGGGGATCTCGAAGGAGGCCTGTCCGGCGTGGGAGAGCAGCTCGCTGGTGAAGACGTTGTCCTTGGGAGTCAGCTCCGCCTTCACACGCACGCGCACGCCGTCCGCAGGGCTGCCGTCTGGGTACGTCACTTCAATCTACATCATTGCACAAACACATGTGTAGGCATACACACGCGAACACACATGCACACGCAAACACGCACAAACACATGTGTAGGCATACACACGCGAACACACATGCACACGCAAACACGCAAACACGCACACACGCACAAACACATGTGTAGGCATACACACGCGAACACACATGCACACGCAAACACGTTAACACGCAAACACGCACACACGCACAAACACATGTGTAGGCATACACACGCGAACACACATGCACACGCAAACACGCACACATGCCCAGACACACGCACAGATACATGCACGCACACACACACACACACACACACACACACACACACACACACACACACACACACACACACACACACACACACACACACACACACACACACACACACACACACACACACACACACACACACACACACACACACACACACACACACACACACACACACACCTGATCAGCCTCATATGGCCTCTAAAAAGCATACCACCTTGGCCTTACTCTACAATGTATTATAATTGCATTGATGGGCAACCTGGATTTAGAAACTACAATCTAGTTTGCTTGGATAATACTATAGGCTACACAATTTCTTGTTGATTGGTTCCCTCGCTTAGGGCAGCTACCATGCTGTCTTTCAAATCAGAATGATTGTGCAGGGTCCTACTGTGGCTCTTATGGTAGGGCACTGGGCTTCTACGCCGGCGACCCGGGTTCCTGCCCGGGTCAATGGCCAACCCATCCCCATCTCTCTCCCCATTCGCTTGCTGTCTACCTCTCCTGTCCTGTCCTCAAAAATGATTGTGCAAAGCAGCATTGGATTTCCCAGGCCACAACCCAGTGCTACATACAGTACAGTATTCCTGGTTTGACCTGTCCAATGAAAGTCCAGGTCATTTGGAATACTGTATGTGGCGCTGGATTGTAGCTCCTGCATCCAGGTTGTCCATCACGGTATCCTGCCATACAAGGGCAAAGTGCAGTAACTATGCCAACAATGAAACTGAGAAACTGGCCTTGGTATCAGGTTGGATATTGTAGTTACTGCAAGTTCGAAATACCCTAGTAATAGATCTAAAACGAGGAACATTTGGACCATATGACCTTGTCACAAAATAAAGAAGGTGTAAGGAAGACCACTTTCAGTCTAACCTCAATTTTGACCAAATAATATGTAGTGACTGCTCTTTGCCATTGTAGGGCAGTATAATCCGTCCTCGGTCTCACCTTGCCCTTGTATGGGAGGCCAGGTTTGAACTGCTTGCGGGTGTCCTTGGAGTACTTGACGTCGATGAGCTGCTTGTGAACGGGGGTGGAGTCGTCCAGCATGGTCTGCTGACTGCCGTCCACGCTGCTGACGGACACCCACATGCTCACCGTGCCCCGGAAGTGATCCGCCACGTCCAGAGGCATCATCTCCTTCACACACAGGGGGAAGGTGGCCATGCCGCGGATCTACAGTAGACAGAACATGGCACAGGAGAGGCAATCACACACAGGGGGAAGGTGGCCGTGCCGCGGATCTAGACATATTACATGGCACAGGAGAGGGAGAGACTTCCTCTTTTTAAAGGTGCACTGTGTAGGATGATGTCCAGAGTAGGTATTGCAACTATGCTGCTCATTGAAAATATGAATTATTGACAGTGCACCTTTAAACATATAAAGTAAAGATGTGGACGGATGTATCGGATCTGGAACGGATTAATTCAGGAAGTTTACTGGAGGGAGGGGTGAATTCTGTTGAAATTTGAAATGAGCATCTTACTTTGCCCAATTGTAAACATTTGGTTCTGACATTGAGAAATATGATGGATGGGAGGTGTAAACTCTGTTGAAGTTTGAAATTCGTGTCAAATTCGTGCACATTTTGGTGGTAATTATAGGATCACGATCCTGATCCAGGATTTTTTTAAAGATTCTTCACCATTGCGGGATAGGCCGACTTTTGACATTCCAGTTTTTCCACAAAAACAAGGCAAAAACACTTGAAAAAAATGAGGGTGAAACATAGTCAACTGTTCTATCAAACAGCTTTCTTGGCGGAGGTCTGCACTCTCTGAGCACATTTCTAGTTTCTTGTAGAAAGCAATGCATCCACTCACGTCCATGGTCTTAACCACCGGGTGCCCCACGTCATGGCGGTAGTAGCCCACGCCGTTTACTGTCATGTTGACAATCATCTTCCCCGTCACCGGCTTCCCAAACGTGTACCTGCCACCAGTTGACACAGAAAGAGTATTTTTAATTTTTATATTATGCATTCTTCTACACGATAAGATACGCTTGCTGTCACACGCACCTGCCAGATTGCAGGCACGCATCTGAGGGCTGGCAAGGGATCGTTGCCAAAGATCCAAAAGATGCCGAGGATGGAGGAGGAACATAATACAGGCTTGGCTCGGCGTTCACATGCCAGAGGGAGAACCTTATGCCCGTTGCACCTGAGCAAGGTGACTCATCTCATATAAGATTAAAAATAGATGCGTTCGATCAGCGATAAAACATGTCTCTGGGGGGATGAGAGTCCTCGCTGGAGATGTTTACATTTGTATTATGTTTAACAGCCCAGCGTGAAACAATATCCAGGGCTTGCCCGGCCTCGGCTGCGTGTGTCTGCTACACACCTCTATGACTGGCATGACTGGCAAAGTGCCGCCACGCAGCTGTGTGTATCTCTCTACGGATCTCTCTCTCTCTCTCTTTTTATGCAGCTGTGTCTGTCTTGAAACCTTAGAGCGCTGCATGCTGCAGGTGTGCTGTTAAACAAAAATGTCGACAATGATGGATGTACCCCCAGAAAGGAAGCGGAATGTGCGTAACGCTGTTTAAACTCCCAATTATTTGTTGAAATAACATTTTGCGGCGGACACTGCTGTTTGCACCTGTTGATGGCTTCCATGTGTAATGTAAAAAAGGTTTACTTCTACAACATCACGGCATTGCTATGACTTTACAGTGAATTGTAAGTTATGCATTACGAATGGGTCTTTGGCATTCGAGTAACATCGGGTTTATAACATAGCTGGGACTAGCTGCTAATACTTCCTGATCTCATTTGCTCCTTCACCTTCACCTGGTGCGTTCCTGCACAGAATTATGGATGTGAATTGATTCATGGCACAAACATACAGCACGTGTGTGTGTGTGTGTGTGTGTGTGTGTGTGTGTGTGTGTGTGTGTGTGTGTGTGTGTGTGTGTGTGTGTGTGTGTGTGTGCGCGTCTGCGTGTGCGTGTGCGTGTGCGTGTGTATGTGTGTGTGTCTCCGTGCAAGCATGTGTATGTGTGTGTCTCCGTGCAAGCATGTGTGTGTGTGTGTGTGTGTGTGTGTGTGTGTGTGTGTGTGTGTGTGTGTGTGTGTGTGTGTGTGTGTGTGTTTGTGTGTGTGTACGTGTGTGTGTGTGTGTGTGTGTGTGTGTGTGTGTGTGTGTGTGTGTGTGTGTGTGTGTGTGTGTGTGTGTGTGTGTGTGTGTGTGTGTGTGTGTGTGTGTGTGTGTGTGTGTGCTTGCGCATGTGTGCCTGCGTGTGTGTGTGTATGCGCACGTCAGTCCATGGGTCTGTGTGTGTGTCTGTATGTGTGTGTTTTTGTGTGTGTACCTGGCTGCATGTGCGTGTGTGCCTGCGTGTGTGCGTGCATT
>NC_085862.1:25448976-25451476 GCF_034702125.1 Engraulis encrasicolus | reverse complement strand
AACTTTAATCATTTTTCTCTATATATATTCTGATTTTATTTTATTTTAACCACTTAGTGCAGAGCCTCTGTTATAACCTTGTTGTCACCAGAATGGTAATGACCAAGTCTTAATCGGTTCCTTAATCGGTTCCTTAAGACCAAGTCTTAATCAGTTCCTTATTTGTTTAAGGTGGGTTTGGATGTTATAAAATAAAAAAATATTATTATATTATTGTACTATTTAATGTAATGCCATGCAATGGCGAGACACCTCTCTGCTTGGGCTTGTAGATGGGCTTGTCAGTCTGGATGAAGACGGCCGTGCCCTTGCTGTCCACGGTGACGGTGGTGGAGTTGTGGAAGATGTAGCCCCCCTCCGTCAGGTGACGATTACCCCACACCGCCAACTGGGCCTGGCCTCGCAGACCTGTGGGCACCTGGGGAGGGAGAGAGAGAGAGAGAGAGAGAGAGAGAGAGAGAGAGAGAGAGAGAGAGAGAGAGAGAGAGATAAACACCAACTTAACATTCGTTGGTTCATAATAGGACTCTACGGAGTGGCAAGTGTCCCAAAGCAATGACTTCATATTATTTCAGCCTAAAAAGCTAACAACCAGTAACAATGTATCAAAACTGACCATAACATCACCTTTGTCTTGTGACTAAATTGCATATTATATTATATTATGAAAATTGATTACATTTCCCCCTGTATCCTTCTCAACACCCCCCTAGGGCTTCCCAACGCCCCCCTGGGGAGCTGTAGCGCCCCCGTTGAGAAACACTAAACTATGCAAATAAACTTGCTTTGCCCAGTTGTTAATAGTCAAAACACTGTACTAACATGTAGAACTAGAAATGCACTCGGAGAGCGCAGACCTCCGCCAGGGAAAATGTTTGCAAGAACATTTGACTATGTTACACCATATTTTCATTTTAAGTCTGTCTGCCTTCCTTTTGTGGAGTTAGAAACTGGAATGTCAAAAATCGTAATGTCCCGCAATTCAATTTGTGGTCACTAGGGGCGTCTAGATTTCTAGGCAACCAATGGTGAGGAATCTTCTTTTTTTGTTTAAATCCTGGCTCCGGTTCGTGATCTGGATCACCACCGAAATTTAACCACTTGTTCCTTTGGTCATTTCCAACAACTCCACACAGTTTCATTCAAATCTAACCAACGCGACTGAAAACATAACCTCCTTAGCAGAGGTACTGTAAATAGCACAAAACATCATTCTGCGCACTCTTGAGTTGCTATGTAGGCACCAGTTACACTGTGCCTTCCTCTTATCGCCAATTACATGGGCCAAGCACTACATTTGTGCATTTGCCCCGGCTTTATAAACAGTCATTTACAGTCCGCGCCACAACTCCTCAGCAGTCCACTCTACCATTACAAGTCTGGGGGCTGAGTCTGTGCGTGTGTGCGTGCATGCATGCGTGTGTGCGTGTGTTTGTGTGTGTGTGTGTGTCTGCATGGGTCTGTAAGTTTGTGAGTCTTCTCTCTTTCTTCTCTCTCCTACTATTCTGTCCCCCTGGTGGAGGATGAGGGAGGTCTGTTTTGGAGTGCCCATACTGTGCTGATCACTGGGAGTCTTTCCTCCTCTCCTCTCCTCTCCTCTCTTCTCTTCTCCTCTCCTCTCCTCTCCTCTCCTCTCCTTGCCTCTCCTCTCCTCTCCTCTCCTCTCCTCTCCTCTCCTCTCCTCTCCTCTCCTCTCCTCTCCTTTCCTCTCCTCTCCTTTCCTCTCCTCTCCTCTCCTCTCCTCTCCTCTCCTCTCCTCTCCTCTACTTTCCTCTCCTCTCCTCTCCTCTCCTCTCCTCTCCTTTCCTTACCTCACCTCTCCTCTCCTCTCATTTAATCACTTCTCCTCTCCTCTCCTTTCCCTCTCCCTCTACCCCACTCTCCTTCTTGCTCTCTCTTGCTCTCTCTCTCTCTCTCTCTCTCTCTCTCTCTCTCTCCACCCCCCCTCTCACCACCTCGATCATGCTGCCCATGCTGGACTGATCCTCAGCAACCAACCACAGACGTGAATCTTTTACGCTATGCCCCCACCCCCTTGTTCTCTGGACTTATCATCTAACCACAGACACGAGTGGACAGCTGCTGTCAATTACCTCCTCTCCACCTCACCTCTCTTTTCCTCCTCTCCTCCCCACTCCTCTCTTTTCCTCCTCTCCTCTCCTTTCTCTTCCTCCTCTCCTCTCTTTTTCTCCTCTCCTCCCCACTCCTCTCTTTTCCTTCTCTCCTCTCCTCTCTTTTCCTACTCTCCTCTCCTTTACTCTCTCTTCCTCCTCTCCTCTCCTCTCTCTTCCTCCTCTCCTCTCCTCTCTTTTCCTCCTCTCCTCTCCTCTCTTTTCCTCCTCTCCTCTCCTTTCTCTTCCTCCTCTCCTCTCTTTTCCTCCTCTCCTCTCCTCTCCTCTCCTCTCCTCACCACTCCTCTCTCCTCTTCTCTCTTGTTACAAGGCTGCGACAGGGGCAGATGTCGCCCCCCAACATGCCCATAAATGAGCCCCCCATCCTC
>NC_085862.1:25403976-25441476 GCF_034702125.1 Engraulis encrasicolus | reverse complement strand
ACCAAAAAGCAAAAAAAGTGATGGAAGCCCGAGGGCCACCACAACCCCCACACAAAAAAAAAAAAAAAAACCCAGGAGGCTTTTCTTCTATTCAGTAGTAGGAGTTGTGCAATGCACTCAGTTAAAAAAAACACCAATATGGACCCAGACACACATGCTGCCTTGGAGATGAAAAGCCACCACAAAGCCAACAGCAGAGTGATGGCAGGGCCACCGTGGTGACAGCTCTATGGGTGGCCCATTGCCACCACCACCTCCACCGCTGCTGCTGCTGCTGCTGCTGCTGTGTGACTGTGTGCAGGACTGGATTAACGCACGGGCTAGAGCTCTAGATATGGCTGCAGCCTAGCGGCCCCCTACCTAATAGGGGCCCCTGATTGCTACCGGGGGCCACTGATTCGCCAAAAGTTGCAGAATTGTGAAACATTGCAGAATTGTGAGAAGATGCAATATTGAAAAATGCATCTATCGAGTTGAGTACAGTTGGTAGGAATGTAATCCTTAATACCTCGCACGTAATTATGACATTATGTCTGTGTAAATTTGTCGCGAAATTTGCCTTGTGTGGGGGGCCCACAGCAAACGTGTAGCCTAGGGGCCCCAGGCCATCTTAATCTGGCCCTGGCTGTGTGGCTGTTGCGGATGTGACTGTTCTGTTCACCAGCCGCTGGCTGCCTAGTAGTACTCGGAACTGGAAGAGGAAGAGGAACAGGAACAAGGCCTGGAGGACGATGGAAAATTTCCAGATGGCAGCACCCGGTGACACTTAAACGTCAGGAGCTGGGCTGCTGTTCCTGAGGGTCAAAGGTCAACTTTAACTGCACAAAAACATGCAGGACCCTGCTAATTACAGAGTGTGCATAGAGAAGGCTCTCTCTCTATCTCTCTCTCTCTCTCTCTCTCTCTCTCTCTCTCTCTCTCTCTGCAGAAAACCAGGTCTCTGTTGTGGATGGAGCAGCGCAGTGAAAACACACGTAAACTTACGCTCTTCCGAGGCCCCAATAACTGTCACCCGCACCTTCCAGAAAAAGTGGGACACATAAATATGACTCCTGCTCTCCTTTTTTCCCGCCGAACGGGATGAGATGAACGTATGTGACCTCTTGCTGTCTTTTTTGTCTTTATCAGGACAGTGGAGGAGAGACAGCGAGTGGAGAGAGAGAGAGATGGGGGAGGATAGGCAAAGGACGCGGGCCAGCATCGAACCCTGGTCGCCAGCGTAGCAGTCCAGTGCCCAGCAATGGCTGGGCCGACCCCTCGTTGTCTGAGGAAGCTTGGGTATTCAATTGGCAGAAGAGAAGGAGTGTGTGTGTGTGTGTGTGTGTGTGTGTGTGTGTGTGTGTGGCTATGTCCCATCCTCTCTTTGATGTGTGTCTCTCTTTTTCTTCTCTTCATATACCCCCTGTCAGTCTTTTCCTCCACATCTTACACACTCTCATCTTCTCTCTCCCTCTTCCCCCACCAACCTGTTTACGTGTGCATGTGTACTGTATACTGTATGTGTGTTTGTGTCCATGTGTGTCTGTGTATGTGTGTGTCTGTGTATCCACAAATGAATGTGTGTGTGTGATGATGTGCGTGTGACGTGCGTGCGTGCGCAAGTCGGGTCAGGTGGTTGTGGTTTGTGTCCATGTGTGTTCATGTGTGTGTCCGGTGGACAAATGTATGTGAGTTTGTGTGTGCGTCTGTGCGAGCGTGCGTGCGTGAGTCAGGTCAGGTGGTTGGCATTACTGGTGCAGGGAGCCAGAGGCATGAGAGGCAGAGAGAGAGAGCGAGAGACAGGCACTCTCGCTTGCAGTCATGAGAAAATCTCTTGAAGAGCGCGGCTTAGAGGGCGCCAGATAATGCGAGGAAATTGACTCGGCCAGCATTTGATCTACGCTATGGTACCTCTGTCCGTCCGTCCGTCCGTGCGTCTCAGCCCTGACTCAGCCCGTTCCCTTAACCCCTTCCTTCGCTCACCAACCAGAGCCGGACTTGGAGAGAGACCAGCCGGCTGCTGCCTCACTCTCTGTTATAGTCTCTATTTTTTGTGATATTTTTTTGGTCTTTTTGACTTTATTTATGATAGGTCAGTGAAGGTGGTGGGGAGAGAGAGAGACGAGTGGGGAGAGAGAGATGGGGAAGGGCCGGCAAAGGACCTGGGCAGGGAATCGAACCCAGGTCAGCCGCATGGTAGACGAGTGCCCTACCGTTTGGCCACGGCAGGGCCCTGTTATAGTCTCATCTAATCTGAGCCACCTCTTCTCTAGCCTCTCTCTTAACCCCTTAAGACGCTACCCCCCTGTTATAAATTAGCTGTTACCAGAATGGCAATGACTAAGTCGTAATGTAATACTAAAGGCCCTGTGCCCTGTGTCATAGTGGTGTAGTGCTATGGTAGTTAACTTTTCAATGACTATTGCAGCGTGCCACTGGAGGTACGGCGTGCATTAAGGGGCTATGACACAATTAACTGTTACCAGAATGGCAATGACCAAGTCGTAATGTATTCCTAAAGGCCCTGTGCACTGTGTCATAGGGGTGTAGTACTATGGTAGTTACGTTTTTTCAGTGACTATTATTACAATGTCCCAGTGTCGGGACAGTGCCTGGTAAGGGGCTTCATTCAACCCTTCACTCATGGAGCAGAGTCAGAGAGTAACATGCAGCTTCCTTCTTTCTCAACCAGGGGGGGTTGATCAGAACAAGTCAGGGGCCCCTAACTTCAGGGGGGCACCAACAAATGACTATTGTATGAGGGGGGGTGCCCTCAATGTCTTGAAGTGCTGCCTCTGGCTTACACTGCCTCTGTCCTCAACACCTCTTCAGCCGTGCTCCTCTCTCGCGCTCCCTATCACTGAACACACAGAGACCCATAAATCAGCTGTAGGTTTTAACTGTGCTGAAATGCCTGGGCACCTTCAAACATCCCTGGGTCAACGAGGTGAGGCACAGACACCAGGTAGAGAGGATTGGGGGTGCTGTACACACAGGAGGGTGAGAGCAGGGCATGGACACACTTTGGGAAGGGGAGAGTAAGGTATGGACACACTGTGGTGTCAAAGGAACTCAGCTTTAAGCTCACCTAAAACTTTGGCTGCTCGTGACCGAACTTCTTCAGCTACCATATTCACAGATGCAAAGACACAGCCTCTCTCTCTCTTTCTTCCTTCCTCTCTCTCTAGCATTTTTGGGCTGAGGCACTCGTCACAATTAACACTGAGCATAGCCCCTCTGGTGTGTGTGTGTGTGTGTGTGTGTGTGTGTGTGTGTGTGTGTGTGTGTGTGTGTGTGTGTGAGAGAGAGAGAGAGAGAGAGAGAGAGAGAGAGAGAGAGAGAGAGAGAGAGAGAGAGAGAGAGAGAGAGAGAGAGAGAGAGAGAGAGAGAGAGAGAGAGAGAGAGAGAGAGAGAGAAATCATAGCCAGCCAGGCTCTCACTATCCCACTGCAAGCCTGCATCTCTGGGTGCTGAAAACCACAGCTTCTCTGCAGGACAGGACAGCCTGGGGTGTACTGTACTACTAGACTGCTTGTTACATCTCTTCTCTCCGCTTCACCCTCAAGCTCTGTCAACTTTTGACCTTTCAGTGTTGTGTGTGTATGTGAAGACTCACGTAAGCTACCACCTCTTGACTCGCATAGAACAATACCAGGTCAAGACAGAAGAGCCAGAGGATCAACAAGTACAAAAGAATGATTAATGTGCCCAACCAAAAAGTCTTGAGCGAAGTTTGAATGAAGCATGTGGAACTTTAACCTGTAAAGAGCAGAAAAGCCAGAAGGCATTGCTATGCAAATCGCAAGGTTCCATTCTAGGCTACTGGAGAGCAGAGTGCAGACCCCCTGATCCTGCACATCCATCAATGCCCACGCGAAATACACGCATGCTGCTCTGAGGAAGCTTCGGGCTGTCAGATGAAGTGTTTGACCCACAAATTGCTCGCTTCTTATTCACTTTGTTCAATACGGTATGTTGAAACGGGAATGAGTGCGCACTGCGCACGGAACACGTTTGTTTAACTTTATACGGAGTGGAAACAAAAGACAGGCACCACATGACAATACATTGGCAGAAACAACACTAACAGTAGGCTTACTTACTGTCTGTCCTGTGCACTAGAGATCCTTGCTACAGTAAGGAAACTAATCCAGGTGAGAGCGCACGGATATTCAAAAGCGTTCCAAATCCTCATGTTTGCTGTTTAGTCATCCGAAGACATCAAAAGACCTCCAACGCACGGTCTCCGGCGTAAGGTTATAATGGTAAGGTAGAGACTTTCCCGCAATTCAAATATTCCTCAAAGTTTGCGGCAGCACTTCTCAATTAGACGTAGGCTATCCATTGAAATGCACAACACAGAAGGCGCGCCGCTTTTGCCTGCATTCGGTGCACAGGGATCAAATTTGATCCCTCTTACAGAAATCCCGTTGCGAGCAACTCGATTTTTTCTCTCTTCTTTAGAGTCCAACTTCAACTCAACAGGCAGTGCTCCTCCATTCGTTGCTTATTCATCTGCCTCGGAGCAGCCAGCGCTCATATTTCAGCATCACAAATTATTAGCGCAAGCCCCCGCCCCCTCATAAGTAGTAGGCTTACGATATATCCCTAGATATTTATTGATTATGCACGGAGCGAGCCAGCGCCAGCCAGCCTACACAACAGCCCGTCCATTCCGCATAAAACGCAGCCAGCGCTCTCTCTCTCTCTGTTGCCTCTTTGAAGTTGTGGAGGCTTTTGTCCCAGTCGGAGCTGCGGGTCAAAGCACACTCCAAGGGGGAACTACAATGGGGGTAAACCCCCCAAGCCTGTAACTTTATAGTAGCCCACTAAGACTCGTCCTAACGCTAAGCAGCGTAAATAACATAAGCGGACAGATCGAGCGGTTAAGTTATGGCTATCATTGCAGGACCTAGAATAGGCTAACCTGTAAAACAGTCAATCTAAAATTTCAACAGGTATATTTAAATCAGAGGTGGCACCCGGGTGTCTATATTTTATTTTACCTTTTCCCCCGATTTATTGATTATTATGACTAATAGTTGCTTGTTGTTCAACACTTGGAACTCCACACCTTTCCTGTTCCGCAAAAGACGCATTTTTGGAGACGGGAATGTGCGGCTCTTCACGCCCTCTGCTGGTGAACAGTGGTGGTGGGTCAGCTGCTGTAGCCTAGGCCTACTCTGAAGTTCCAGTCTACCAATGATTTGCGAGACTACAGTAACATAGTACCAGTAATAGAGTATAATATTGGGGGAAAACAAGTCCTGTATGTAAGAGGTCAAATAGAACCAAATCCAGTTAGAAGTGCTCAGCTATGTATAATTTGGATGAACTGTCCAGGACCATTCTGGGCTGTATCCGGGACAAAATACTGCATCTCATTATAAAACATGTAAACATTTAGTTTAATTCAATATTTACACAGATGTATAACATTTGGAACTGGACATCAATTATCTCTTTCCCATTCCTAATTTTCCTCCAGAATGCTGTCCAGAAAAAAAAAATCACCATGTATAAAAACTTGACAAGACATTCTGTATATAGACCTATGGTGCTCTTTTAATTCCTTAAATTGGCATAATCTGATAAACTGATATTTCAAATGATTTGGCAGATCAGGCATTTGCTGTCATGGTTGTCTTTACCTGTGCTCTATTCTCTGGCCATGTCCAGTGGACACAGGTGCAGCGGCATACACTTCCCTGACCTCTACATGTGATTAACAAACTACCGGGGGCACATCTGCAAGTCCCTACTGCCTTCCTATGTAGAAGGCAAAAAATAAGGAAGCACCCGCCTATGTAGTAGCCTACATCCAAATACCATAGTAAGCATTTAACCAGGAGGTGAATGATACCCGGATGACTTTCTATAACCGGTCATAGTATTTGCAGTAGGCAAACAATGGTTACTTTGCTATCCCAGAAGTCAGTGGAAGTTTTACAACTGCAGGGTCATTGGTCATTAGTTCCATCAAGGACAGCCCCGTTATGTACGCAATTGACCGTGCTGCAGTATGTCCGATTTGTGCCTACTAGTTGGTGACTTTCTACATAGAAGCTACAGTACTGGGGTGCATTTCTCGAAACCATAGTTGCTAACTTCATTGGCTACTTTGTTGTTTGCAATGCAATTTCCCAATGGCAACTACCCAAGTTTCTTACTAGCTAACAACTTCGGTTTCGAGAAACACACCCCTGGTCAGGGCGCCAAGTGGTAGCTACTGGTCGGAAGGCAGTTCCTCCACCACAGGTTTCGGATGCACCCTGGATCATGCCTCGAACCTACAGCTCCTTCATGGTAATGTAACTGGACAGCCACGGATAAATACAAAAGAAAACTCTATTTATTTATTTATTTTTGTCAACCTGATCATCACAAACGGTAAAATAAAGAAGGCACATAGCACCACATCACTCCAGGCTCATATTTGGCAATTACTACTCCTGTGTTGAACATCCCCTGAGCAGGTTGTCCATAGAGGTAGAGAATAAGACTAGAGGTGGCACCACCCCCCTTATTCACGGCAATCTTGGCAGCCATTAGTTCTAGGTAGACCCGAGAAATGTACACGAAAAGAGAAGGGGCCCATCTCTGTCAAAAATGGCTTCAAAATGTAAAATTTTTAATTAAATATTGAGATAAAATACCACATCTAAATTAATTCTATTTCAATTCTTCAATGCAAAGGTGATTTAAATATTCCCACTATTCATACCCCTCTTCACACATACTCTTCACATATACCCATTTCACCTGGGATTCTTGTCAGTTGAATTGTCGATTAATGTTTTTTAATCGATTAACACGTTGATCGATTAAAGTCGATTAATCGTTTGCATCCCTACTTCACATTCAGTCTCAGGCCATTGTTTTGACAGAGGTGGGCGTGTTCTCCATTGATTTACATGGACTACAGAGCGCAGCTCTACCTTCAGAAGCTTTTTGTTTTCCAGTGTTGTCACAAATTGCCGTGCCTCCTCTAGTCTAATGATCTAACTCTATGAGGTTCTCTTGACTCATGTTTACTCAGTGCTTACTGTTGGACTTGCTCACTCACACTGTTATATACTCATGAAAACCCAACATTTCACAGCGTTAAACTCATGAAAGCATAGGCTCAGATTTAAACTCATCAGGCTATTTGACATTGTAAATTCACAAATAGTACGACTGCAGTGCCATATCCGAACCTCACTTTTTCTGCCACACACACAGACACACACACACATCCACGGTCACACCAAGCACCCAACACATCTCTCTCTCTCTCTCTCTCTCTCCAGTCTTGAACTGATAATGTTTGTTTTGACAGAGTACCACACAGGTGAGTAGATATGGTCATCACACAATTTGGTTGATTGATGTGCAGTCCACAGCAATCACTAGTCGGCCAAACAATGGCCTATCGTCTATCGTCAGTGACGTCATCTTGTGACATCATCATGAATCCACAAGCACAAGGGAGGACAGAAGTTTGGATAATTGCCCCACATCTCAGCTCATCTCATCATCACATCTCATCATTCATCCAGTCGGCTTCTCTGGCCCGCCCATTAAACAGCATTGTTTTCCCCTTACGAATGCTCGTGCGGTCCAATCACTGCCAGTCATTTGGCATATTGATTAGCCAACGTGGGGGAAAACAAGCAATTTCATGGGCGTTCCCGGAGTTGCCGACTGCTTCTATCCGTGTCCATGGATGATGAGGGCCACCTTCACCTCCGCCTCTTTCCTCATCTCCTTCTGGTGGGCGTCGGCACAACTTATCCCCTCCCCCTCGCCCTCGCCCTCCCCTGTAGGCTTTTCCAGGAAGTGTGCCTTGCTGAACGCCACCCAGCCCGTCCCGGCGTCTTGGCTCAAGGGCACGCCGTGGGCTTGGCACAGCCTCTGGGTCTGGCTCTCCGTCAGCGCCAGAAGGGTTGCCAGGTGCGGCAGCGGGTAGCGGCAGTTGCGGCTGCTGTGGCCGTGACTGTAGATGGCCAGCAGGTGGCGTCGGCACACGGGCAGGTGGCGGTGCAGCGCGCACCTCTGCAGGAAGTCCAGCCGGCCGGCCAATCGCAGCAGGCGGACGGGGTTCCGCTCGCTGAAGGCCCGGCTGATGGCCAGGGCCTGGTCAACGGCGTGAGAGGAACGGACGTGGGCGGGGAGTTCTAAGACGTGTTGTGTGACACGGGCACAACCTGAAATAGAGGCGGAGACAGAGACAGAGAGGGAGAGAGAGAGAGAGAGAGAGAGAGACAGAGGGACAGAGGGAGGGAAAGAGATGCTGTGATTAAAATCAAATAAGGGGTTAAAGTAAACACTTAACCATCTATGAAGGTATCAGTTTGCCTTTTCTGCTGTACACAATCTTTGTCCGGTTCATCTAGTTTAGTGTTTTTCAACAGAGGCTCTACAGCCCCTCAGGGGGCGTTGAAAAGGATGCAGCTGAGAGGAGGCGGTGCTTAGTTGCCATTGGGGCATCAGTGAAGTCTATTTTATTTTTTAATACTAAGGGGGTGTTGGTAGGCTTATGATGAGGACAAAGGGGCATTTTTGTTCATAAAAGCATGATCTAGAAAACCCATGAATATGTGATTTTATTGAAGCCAATAAGCTGAAACCCACCTAGATTGTAAAGCAAGTTAAGAGCTTCGAACTCTTCTCGATTCCCGTTTTGCCTCCCATGCCTGCCCACCTCAACGCCTGTTTTACGTGACGTCTCCTCCTCTGGTTCTTCTGATTGGCTGGAGCCATCCTCCATCCCTGTGCCCCTGGTGTGCGTGTCGTGGTTCTCCTCGTCCTGCAGCCTGTAGCCTTCCAGTAGCCAGCTTAGGCTCTCCTGCCAAGGCAAAGATACAAGATACAAGATATTATTGTCATGTGTACATGAATTCCAGAATTCATGTGCTATGAAAAGCTTCTCTGCTTGGAGAGTCCCTAAAAAAGAAAAAGAAAAAGTAGAGGTCAGGAAAAAAATATTTTTTAAGTTTTTAAAAAGTATTTGCATCTAAAAAGGCAGGTTGGAGAAAAAAAGGTAGAGATGATGAGTGAAAGTTTCATTTCTATGGCGGTTTGGAGTTCAACAGCCTGATGGTTTTGGGAAAGTCGGCTGGTGTGGGCGCGCATGCACCTGTATATTTACGTTACCTCCACATTTTATTTTATAAATATTTATTAAATATTTTTATTTAATTTATTATTACTTATTATCATTTACTATTAGAATGATTGGCCTACCTCATCTTAGAAAATGTCAACATAGATGGTCTGTTAAAATAGCAAATATTCCAATTCTTCTTGTGGTCGGCTGTGATAATTACGTGTAATTTTCAAATAAAATGGTGCTTTTGAAGTGGCTTTTGAATTAATTTTTGGGTTTTGCGCGCTATGTGATTAATCACGATTAATCACAGAAAGTCATTGAGTTAATGCGATTCATTTTTTTCATGTTTGCCCACCCCTAAAGTTCCACTGGTATAGAGCTATTGTCATTGTGACATTGCACACCACAGGGCACACAACGAAATGGTGTGTGTGTGTGTGTGTGTGTGTGTGTGTGTGTGTGTGTGTGTGTGTGTGTGTGTGTGTGTGTGTGTGTGTGTGTGTGTGTGTGTGTGTGTGTGATCATGCTAAAGGTACCTCAGCCATGAAGGAGGATGAAATAAACCACTGACTATATGAATGTACAGTAGTACATGAAAAGGAGAGACTGTAGCATAAGCACCTGCAGGTGAGTGTCGTTGATCTTGGGGTCGTAGAGCTGGAGTGGTTCTCCACACAGCCTGTAGGAGGCGTACAAGAGGAACCTCACCGAGCGCTCCAGCACAGCCAGGCAATCAGGGCCCGAGCTGCGCTGGATGATCATGTCCTGCCGAACACACCGCAGACGATCGAACACGAAGCTGTACACCTGAAACACACGCACACACCAGGGCTTGACATTAACTTTTGCGCTGCCGGCCACTGTGGCTAGTGTTTTTCCAGAGGCGCTAGCCATCCAGCTATTCAACTAGCCACAAATTTGATTTATTGATTTGTTTTTTATCATGACACTGTACATACAACCTCAGAAGATGACTGCATGGGTTTCTACATGTAAATAAAACAAACAAATATAAACTGAGTAACTGAGTAACTTTTTCTTGAACTTAAATACAAATAATTGATACACAAGATGCAAATTGCAGAATATATCCTATTCTGATATGTCGTACAATAGAAGCTACCTGCCAAATTGGCTAGTGACACTGACATTGTTACCAGCCACAGCCAAGTTTTACCAGCATTTGGCCGGTTGGCAGATGCCAGTGTCAAGCCCCGGCACACATGCACGCACGCACGCACGCACGCACGCGCGCACACATGCACACACGCACGCACGCACGCACGCACGCGCGCACACATGCACACACGCACACACACACGACATTAGTCACTGATAACCATATCCAGCCTCACACTACATCAATGGTAAAGCCAATCTGTTTAACTGGAACACATATGAGCAATCGCACCATATTAGAAACTTAAAACCATTTTAGAATCATGTTAGACGCCGCAGCCAGCCAGCCAAACACAAAGCTGTACACCTACAACACATTCTGTACATCAGTTTTTCTCAACATTTTTTATCTTGCATACCTTCTAAGCCTTTAGGTCATACCATGAGTACTCCCTCACCATTTCTTCCTCTATTTGCTATTTGCCAATTTACTATTTGCCAACCTATCAGTCTAAATTATAGAGGAATTTATGCTACTATTCTACTATATATATGACCCACTTTCAATACATATTCATGTCTCCAACGGTGGAATGCCCCTTTAAGCTTCACATTGTGTTTTCTTATTTACAAACTGCCCAAATATTGGTGAAAATATCAAAATCTTTGTTTAATAGCTATCTGCCTTTCCTCCATACAGAATGTTGGTATTTGTGGCTAAGAACTGAACACACCTATTTTACTATTTATTCATTGTATCATTATATGGTTTCCACATACCCCCTGCAGTATCTGTAAAAGAATAAAAACCCAAAGTAATTTACATGTCAATAGAATGGCCAAGTAAATCCACAGTCTAAACAGGGCTTTAACACTAGACAGCCCTCTGCTGCTAGCTGACGCCGTTAGCCATGGACCCAGCAAATTAGCAGCCAACGCCTCCAGGTTCAGCAAGAGACTATTCCCCAAGTCAGAGAACGTCTATGAGAATGCCCACTGGCTGGTGGCCAGGAGTGGCACTGCAGCTAATGTTCTCGCAGCCAAGTAAATAATGAATGGGTGCCAATGGGGCTGTATGCTTCTCATAGTTGTATCTGCCCGTGTATTTTTTTCCCTGGAAATAATGAAGTCGCGTTTGATAGATAGGAGTAAGTGAAAGCATTTGCCGACACGTTTGCATCTTGTCAAGTGTTTCGTGAAAATGACCGTTATTTTAACTATAGCAATGACAACACATGACAATCAACTATACGGCACTACGCCATTTGTTTTGTAGTTTTAAGTCTGACTTCAGATGTCGATGTGTTTAAAGTTATGTTAGGATTGTTGCGGACACCTGTTATTTATTGCATTTAATGTGGTGGAAAAGAGGTACGTGTAAATGGGGTAAAGGAAATGACTGTGCTCATCCTTAAGAATCTGGGCACCTTCAATTAACATGTTGGACGGTGGTGGGGGGTTTTGAAGTGTGTGACCGTAGATGTCTCTGCGAGGATCAGTCTCTCGTCAGCTCTGGTCGTGAATAGTCGCAGAGATTCCTCAGCCAGCAGGTATTAGCCGAATGCTATCGTGTTGCAGGACAAAACTGACACGTCTTTGGGAGAACAAAGCCATGTCAGGAACCTTTAACTTCACTTCTAATACAACGTCCATGATAAGGTAGAGAATGTGCACACATCTTTACAAACCAGGGAACAGAACAGTCACAAATCCCTGCTGAGCCATTTAGCCCAATAGGCTCCCATTCATCTTTTACTTGGCTGCGTTCGCCAACGGGGCTATACTGGGAGCCAATGAGAGATACCGTTCTCATAGGTAAGATGTTCTCTGCCCAAGTCAAGTGTCTGACCTATGACCCTTATGGGCCCAGAGACCTTGAGGTTAGTCAGCGTCCCCATGTGGGTTGGACGTGTTAGTGTAGTGTCTGTCTAAATGCAACTACAAATGCCAAATATGGATATCCATCCCATGTTTAATATGAAGCTTCACATTGTGTATTCTTATTTACAAACTGCCAAAATAGGTTAGTTTAGATTAGGTTATGTTACTTTGTAAGTACAAACCTGCAGTTCCTCTTGTACTGAGCAGGATTACCATTGCAAACACAAATCATCAGTAGGGTAAAACTAACTTAACTAAATATGGGTGAAAATAACAAAATCTTTGTTTAAAAAACATCATGATCTTTCCCCTCTCACCTTCCATGCAGAATGGTAGTCTTTGTGGCTATGAACTGAACAACCCTACACGTGAAGTGAACATCGTTGTTTTATTATCTCACCTCGGACCAGGGCTGTAGCGTGGTGGAGGCGGCGATCTCATCGACCAGGTAGCAGACGGTCTTCAGCAGCACAGCTGAGGGCCTTAGGTCACTGGATAGAGTGGCATCCTTACCCGCGGCCGGCCGGGAGTACTCCTTCACCATGCGGGCCGGGTCAGCCTTGGGCTTTCGGTCGTGCTCGGTGCCCGCCAGCATCTCGAAGCGGTGAAGTCGGCACTGTGCCTCCCGGTCCTGAATTTCCCGTCTCGGACACATGGTCAGGCAGGTGCCGTGGGGGTACTCGCTGGGAGGCTGAACACCCTGCTCTGGTTCCTCCTGACGCTGCTGTGTCCTCTTGTTGTTGTGTCTCTGGTGCTGCGTGTCCTGTGTGTTGGGCTCCGTCATGCCACCATCCTGGTCTCCTCTCTGCCTCCAGTTCTGCTGCTGTTTGTCCCTGTCTGGAAGATGCCTGTTGTCCCTCTGTGGCCTGTGGTACTGATGCTGGTGCTCGTGCTGTGGTGGGGGCCGTCCCAAAGACCTCTGGCCCCCCTCGCACCGCTGGTTCCACCTGTCTGGCTGCTCGTTACCCCACTGACCGCCTCGGGGTTCACTGTAATCAGTCTCTGACCCTCCAGCTCTTGACTCCCAGTGCTCCCCGTCATGATGCTGATGCTGGGGTCTCCATTTCTGCTGCTGGCCTCTGCCTCTTCCCCTGCCTCCGCCTCTCCTGGGCTGGTTAGGTCTCCCGTTCATGAGGTAGGCCTACTACAGAGACAACGTCAAAAGTGAAGGAATGAATGAATGAATGAATGAATGAATGAATGAATGAATGAATGACAAATAAATTGGCAATGTTGGCGCGCATAAAACATCGCAAAGCACTCTATGATTTATTGGTTGAGCTTTCCGCAAACAAAAAGAAAACGGGCAAAGCGCACTTAAATCGAAAGGATCAATACGGATTCGTGGAAATTCATGTTACCAATAATCAAAATAGATACAAATGCAAGGCAATATTATCAAACTAATACTTAAAGATCCACAGTGTTGCACGGTGGTATGAAATTGTTAGCTGTTGTGACAGGAGACCGGAGGAGTTAAATCCTGAATTTAGATTAACTTAACTTAATTTTAAACGTTTGGAATTTAGCGCATTAAATTTTTATCACATACATGAACTTTGCATAAATAACCCACAGCCAAAACAATACCAAAGCTTACTTGTTCATCTGAGGGTTCAGTGCAGTTTTGTTTTTCAGTTTCCCAGGTGGAGACGGACAGTAAATGGGATGCACATCCGGTGTTCATTCAAAATAAAAGTCCCTGATCAAATACAGTAAAATGTCTACACACAATCCTAGGTCTGTGTGGTCCACCCTCTGATATCGACTTAATGCTGAATTTGAATAATGAAACTTATACTACTCTAATAACGATAGCCTACACTGAAATTATCCATCGTTGCCATGACTTAACAAAGCGAAATTCTACACAGGAAATATGATTACAAGAAAATTGTAGCCTATAAATAGGTGCGATCGAGTTGTCATCAACGCATGAATGCGCATTTAGACAGCAATGCACCCTGGATGAAAATGCTGCATGACGGTTAGATTTCCTGTCAAACTTCGAAATTTCGTCGACGTTGCGTTGACGAGGTGACATGTCACATGGTGTAAAACTATCGCGGGATGAATGCGGCTGCAGACAGATCTTGCAACCTCTGCAGTTGCTTATCCCCTTCAACGCTCGTCGGCGCTCATCGGCGGACTGCCTCCGAGGTCACGCGCCCATGAACTGGTTGGTCAACAACTCACTCACAGGTGTATATGGGTCTTGTCTCACACCTCTACACAAGTTTGCGCAGGTCCCCACTTCAGCTCCTCCTCACTGCCTGTCCCCCCACTCCTCACACGTGGTGTGTTAGTAGAGCAAACCGGTGCGAGCTCATCGTCTCGTTCATATTTGTGGCCGACTGCAAATGCGCTGTATTTAATAACACCCACATTGTGACAACAAGTTCTCGCTCACGTGCCTTTTGCAACATCGACGCTTTCAACAAAGTCGTATGGGCTTACTGTGTGTAGCCTACAAGATCCTGATACATTGTGAACATTTGACTGAATTTTATTGGGCGAAAGAACTGGGCAGTAATGTGAAGGTCTGCAAATAACATGAATGATTATGGAGAATAAAACCAACACAGCCTTTAATTATTATTTTATTTTATCATATTAGACTATGGATATAGACATATTTCATGTATTATTAGCCTTTTTGTTTTTTTTATTTGACAACATTAATTTTCATTACTATTATATTAATTATGAAACATTCCACTGCTCTGTTCACACTATTTTGTTCGCTGAACAGCACACTTTATTAATTAATCCCGTGCGCCATCTGCTGTACATAGATGGAAATTTCAACCAACGGCGCATTATGCGGAGGCCTAGCCACTACAGTATTTTACAGCCTCTGGCACATAAGAGATAACAATCCTAGGACAGGGATATTCTTTCTGAGGGCCAGTTTTTCAAATTCCTCCCAGTAAAGGTAGAACATAGATTTCATCTGTAGCCTACTGTGTAACCGCATACAGCACGATGTCCAAGGTGAGGGTGCGAAACAAGCGGATAATTTTCCAGACAGAACAGATATTCGATTCTCTATTCCTTAGTAGCCTTGTGATGGTCTATATAATGAGACTGATTCAGATAAGATTACACTCTCATGTGAATGCATAAGAGAAACATCCCTAACCTGAAGTGTTAGTGATAGCAAATTACGCACGACACTGATAGCGCACATACAGTTAGGGCCATAAATATTTGGACATCTGCACAATTTTCATGTTTTTGATGCTGTACACCATCCCAATGGATTTGAAATAAAACAAACAAGATGTACATTAACAGCAGACTTTCAGCTTTAATATGGGGGTGTTTGCGTCCAAATCGAGCAAACTGTGAAGGAATTATGACATTTTCTATCAGTGCCACCCCATTTTTAAGGGACCAAAAGTAATTGGACAGTCTAGTATTTATACATCAAACTTTCAATTTGTAATTATTTGGTTGCAAATACTTTCCAGTCAGTTACAGCCTGTAATTTGCAATCCATAGACATCAATAGACACTTGGTTTTATCTCTGGTGATGCTATGGTGAGCTCTCTATTGCAACAGTCTTCAGTTCCTGCTTATTCTTAGGGTGTTTTCCCTTTAGTTTTGCCTCCAGCAAGTGAAATGCTTGCTCAACCGTACTCAGGTGAGGTGATTGACTGGGCCATTGAATAATATTCCACTTTTTTGGGGGTAGAAATGGCTTAGTGGCTTTCAGATGAAGCTTTGGGTCATTGTCCATCTGCACTGTGAAGCATTGTCCAATGAGTTCAGAACCATTAGGTTTAATATGACATGATAATAAAGCCTGAAAATCTTCAGAATTCATCCTGTGGCTTTTGTCTGTAGTCCTCATCATCAATAAATACAAGGGGGACATAGTATTGACAGATATGCATGCCCTCATCATGACACTACCACCACCATGATTCACTGATTGGGTGGTATGCTTTGAATCATGAGCAGTTCCTTCCCTTCTCTATACTCCTTTCTTCCCATTACTCTTGTACAAGATGATTTTTGTCTCCTCTGTCCATAGGATGTAGCTCAAGACCTATACAGTCTTTTTAAGACGTTGTTTGGCAAAGCCAAATCTGGTATTGCTATTTCTGATGCAATCAATAATTTACATCTTTTAGTAAACCCTCTGTATTTCCTATGGTGAAGTGTTCCTCAATGGTCTTGATCTTTTTCTTGATTGTTGCCTTGGACATGTATCCACCGTTCACCTGGACACTGTTCTACATCTGGCCAACTGTTGGGAGATGGGTTTTTGTTCACCAGATACAGAATATTGTCTGTTATCCACAGCATTTGTCTTCCATGTCTGCCAGGTAATTTGGTGTTGCTCTGGTAAAAAAAAAAAAATCAACATTCTGAACTCTTGAATTAGTCATATTCAATGTTTCCCCATCTCTCAAATGGGTTTGTTTTGATTTTTTTCAACCTTATGATGGCTTGCATCACTGATGGTGACAGGTGGACTTTGGATCTCATGGATATTCCGTAAAAATATATGGAAATGCAAATGGAACACTTCAAATGAACTCTAAGACCTTGTATTGACATCTTGGTGATGGTGTAGTAAGGGAATAACACACATCTGACTGGAAAATAGCTGAGAAGCCCACTGTCCAATTACTTTTGATCCCTTGAAAATTGGGCAACATACACAAAAAACGTCGCTATTTCTTTCCTGTTTATGCGATATGGATTTTAACACCCTCACATTAACGCTGAGATTCTACAGTTAATGCACAGCTTGTTTGTTTTATTTCAAATCCATTGTGGTGGGGTATAGGGTGGAAAAGGATGATGATTTTGTTGCTGTCCAAATATTTCTGGCCCTAACTGTATTTGTTTTCAAATTGTTCTGACAAACTGCAGGGGCCAGAACCTTGCCTTCCAAGGGCCACATCTGGCCCCAGGGCTGCCATTTGAATAGCCCTGTCCTAGGGGTTAAGGTTGATAATCTCTGTATGATTGTGATTCTTGTGAAAGTGAAAGCGCAAGCGAAAGTCCACTTTGAGATTAAAAAATTGAACAACCTGGTCAGATAAATAAATAGGGCCCATTATACCCCCTGTAGCTTCAACTATATATCTGCATGACATTTACATGCAGTGTTCAGAGTTGGGGCCTACAAACAATAACTAACATGACCATGACCTACAAACAATAACTAACATGAACCCCCGATCCTTTCTTGAATGTCACTGTTTGTGTTCAAGTCTGCCCTGTCATTCTGTGGGCAATTTGGAGAGTAAATGTTTTTGAGACATTCAGACACACTGACTAATGGCAATGGTGGTACTGTATTTTTAAGGTAAAAAAAAAAAAAACAACCCAAAAAAACATTTAAAGTTTTTAGAACAGAGAGTATTTTGGATCATGTAATCATTTGTGTGGGTGTTTATGGGAACCAACAAACACGCTGAGTGTCACAGCTTTCTACTCACGCCTTGGGAGATGGATAGGTCTTGTGTGTCATGGCATTTGGTAGCTACTTTAATAATAATAAAAAGGACAAATAAAATAATAAACCAGTCAAGATTCATTGGTTTGTTATTATCTTGTTTAATCAACACCAGAAGGAAACTTGATGGCAGGTCAATCAAAAGATTTTATACCTAGGCCTACATTTTCCATAGGCCAGCCATCATTAAAAATGGACCTAGGCTAATTGATTAAGATTTTAAATGTTTTTTTTTTTTCAACACAATTCTTAGGCTAGTGTTCTTACTTGCTCGCCATCATTTCAATGAATGCTTCCAAAGACCCAATATCAGTGATATCAATTCCATTTAACCCAATGACTTTTCATGTTGCTCGCTTATATGCTATGATTACCTGCGTTTTCTCACCCCACCATGGTCCAGCCCATTACACACATTCGTAGTGATCAAGTTATCACAAAATACATCATAGCGATATCAAAATTCATGATCATAGAACTAATGTTAACAGAAATTTATTTACACAGTATTAATTTACCACAGATCGAATACATTCGTGATGATGATGTGGCAAGATAGATTTGAACTCACATTACGATCGGTAAATACCCTGCTCTTTTCAATGTTCAGAATGGTGACTTCCAAATTCAGAACAGGAAGGACCGGTGTTTACAATTGGGGAGAGCAGGAAGCAGAACATTTGTGCGTGGCCAATTTCTTGTTTTCAGATCATCTGTCTAAAGAAAAACGATTAAAATAAGTGAAACGGTTGCACTTGATTACAATGGCGGCGTCGGTTAACCCTAAAACCCAAGTGCCATGAGTCAACGTGTCTTCGTTTCAGGACGTCAACGGTGCTGCTGCTGTACCAATGTTGCAATTGCATGGATAACTTCCTAGCGAGCTAGCTGTGCTAGCTAGCGTTAGCATTCCATTCCTTGCCAAGTATCACCGTTGAACAGGTAATTTCAGTGTTGGTTTGTCAGAACTGGAACCACATATGACTTGATGTCACTTAACATAAGCAGATCCTCTTAACAGGCACAACAAAACTCAGTTTTCACACAACACTCCACTAATATTTACTAAAGGAAAACGCTATTATCATGCTAGATGACATATGCTTGTGCAATATTTTTTGTACGGTTCTGCTCAGATCATGGACGGAACACACCCCTCTCTGGCATGCCCTGTGTGCTTGTTGTCATCCGATTCCTGAATAGGGCTCGTCCAAACGAATGAACGCTGACATGCTGTCAAACGCGATGTCCTAGCAATGTCTGACAGAACATGATGGTTCTCTTCTTCTTTTTCTTCTTCATTAGCCATGGGCGCTGAGAACAGTGCCCTGCGGAGTGTGGTCTTGGAGGAGCCGCTGCTGACACTACCCTCCGGTCTCACCATGTACTCCGCCATCCTCCAGGACGGCAAGCCTGCCTCCGTGTTCGTTCATAAACAAGGCAACGAGGACAAAGTTAGAAAGGCTGCAAAGGTACTGCCGCAGATATCAGACACTGGACTGACTATGAGTCTGAACACCATTTAACTCTACCAAACTGACTACTTGCCACTTATCTACTTGTAGCGCTGTTCATTTTTGCAAATTTGAATTCTTTGTGAGAACATTTCAGTGTCCATACCATCCATATGTTTCCCATTTTCTGCTGTTACTCATAGACTAATCTTGTGCAGTATCTGAAGATGTTTGCAGACACAGTGTTTGGTGTATTTAAATTGCATGAACCTTTCATCTCTTCATGTCAGTCATCCACATGATTTTCCCCATTGCTGCCATGTCATACTCTGATGTGCAGCACCTCAAGGATTCAAGGATATTTATTTGTCATGTACATAGAGACACTTTCGTGTCACTTGTAATGAAATGCGTGGCCGTTGCAAAACAAGTGTGCAGAAGAAGGGTGAAGAAGAAATAAAATAAAAATAAAAGGTGTGTGTGTGTGTGTGTGTGTGTGTGTGTGTGTGTGTGTGTGTGTGTGTGTGTGTGTGTGTGTGTGTGTGTGTGTGTTCAATCAAAGTAATTAGGAGGAATTCAGTAAGCAAATGGCATGAGGAAAAAAAGCTCTTTCTCAGTCTCTCAGTTCTAGCTCTGACAGCACAGTCGCCTTCCAGATCTCAGTTTTTTAAATAGTCCATATCCTGGGTGTGACTGGTCTTTGAGAATATTATGGGTCCTAGATAGCACTCTCTTTGTGTATAAGTCTGATGATGTTTACAGACGCAGTGTCTGATGCATTTACATCACATGAACGCTGTTGCATGAACATTTCATACAATCGTCCATCCATTGGTTTCTCATATCACTGTCTTCTTGTCGTCCCCTCCCGCGGTTCAGCACCTGAAGACGTTGCGGCACCCGTGTCTGCTCCGCTTCCTGTCGTGCTCGGTGCAGAACGGGGGCGTGCACCTGGTGACGGAGCGCGTGCAGCCGCTGGAGATGCTGCTGGACGAGCTGAGCCCCGAGGAGATCTGCGCAGGCACCTACGACTTGCTCCAGGCACTGGTCTTCCTGCACGACCGGGTACATGCTCACGGACACACACACACACACACACACACACACACACACACACACACACACCTACGACCTGCTACAGGCACTGGTCTTCCTGCACGACCGGGTACATGCTCACGGACACACACACACACACACACACACACACACACACACACACACACACACACACACACACACACACACACACACACACACACACACACACACACACACAGATATGCACCTACGACCTGCTACAGGCACTGGTCTTCCTGCACGACCGGACACACACACACACACACACACACACACACACACACACACACACACACACACACACACACACACACTAACCAACACTGAGATATTCACAGGTATGCACACTGAGATACAGAAGCCCAGTCTCGCGGAAAATCAACTGTATGCTTCATGGTGCCGCTACGATATAGCCTCGTTTTTCATGGTTGGGCAACGCGCGCTGTTGTCGAGAGTGGGTGAGAGAGAGGGCGAGAGAGAGCGAGCGAGTGAGAGAGAGAGACCACCCGAGCAGCGTGCATTCCGGGAGGGGAGCGCTGTCGTTGTGTCAGCTTCATGCCATCTGTCGCTTCCTCCAACATTGTCCCTAACCTTAACCCTAAACTTAACCTTAACCCTAAACTTAACCCTAAATCACTTGTTTGAAATGTTTGATTACCGTCGTTTCCAGTTAGCCTTCACTCACGCTTGATTGTTGTCTGTCCGCATTATTCTCTCCCCCCCCCCCCCCCCCCCAGAACCAAACTACCCCAATTGTCAAACACAAGCAGGTAATTGGAGTGCTTCTGGGTCTTCACCTTTTTTCCTTGGTGCTCATCAGTGTAGGGGCTCTCAAACTTGGTCCAGGAAGACAGATGCTGAGGCACTCAAGGTTTCATTTTTGTCTTTTTTATTATTGTATATTGTATAGCATTGTAGCCAAATAAAAAAGAAAAAAATTGCAACCTTGAGTGCCTCCGGTACAGCCCCCTTGGGGGCATTGAGAAGGATACAGGTGAGAGGGGGTGCTTAGTTGCCATTGGGGGGCATTAGACAGTTTAATTTTTTAATACTATGGGGGCGTTGTCAGGCTTATGATGAGGGGGGCGTTGGGAGGCTTGTGTTTCTTAAAAAAAGGTTGGGAACCACGGCACTACGGCATCACTTCTGCTGTAACGTGCACTTTAGCAGCGCTACAGAGTATTCCATGGAACTTAACCTTTTCTTTTTGTTCTGTGTGTCTTCAGGGCAAGTCGAGCCACAACAACGTGTGCGTGTCCTCCATCTTTGTGAGCGAGGATGGCCACTGGAAGCTGGGGGGCATGGAGGCCGTCTGCAAGTTCTCAGAGGCCACGCCAGAGGTGAGTCAGAGGTGTTCTGCTTTTAAGCAAAGAAACTGGATCTAACCAAGAAGCGTCATTTTGTTTCTTTTCCGGTATCCACTTTATGTCGGGTGAACGCCCCTTTAGGAGACCTTCGGTTAGGAGACCTTCGGAGTCCTGAGGTTGAGAATAAATCAAGTCCCCTTAGCGCTGTAGATGGCGGTAGCGCACGTCTTGAGCAAACACCTCAAAAATAGAAGAAGAAGGAGGGGACAACGCCCCCTTAGGAGACCCAACTTGAGCCCACGCGTTTGCATTGAGTGGGCGTGGTTTGCGTTATCTTCCTCTTATCCAGTATTTTTGTTTTAAGTCTCCTGTTCACTAGGGCTGTAATGATATTGTATCGAACCGAGAAACTGTGATACACGGACTCCCGATACTGTATCGTGATACAAGGAGGCCGTATTGTGATGCACCCTTCAAAGTTTTGACACCCATCAGTCCAGAAAACTACCACATGATATGCAGTGATGGTGCTCCAAGCTTCAAATCATCATCTTCATTATGTTTAAACTTTTTACAATTATTTGTAGCCTCTTGTTACCTATTCTACCTACAATCTGTCATAGTTTTATTCATAATTTTATTTTATTTTATTTAACATTGGGAAATGTGAAATCGTGGGGTGTATCGAACCGTAGGACAAAAATCGTGATACGGACCAAATCCTGAGTTGAGTGTATCGTTACAGCCCTACTGTTCACCCATCAGTCGTTGGGTTCTTACTAATATACAGACTCCTGTCCTTGATCTGTGTTTGTGGCCTCGCCGCATTTCGCTGACAGAAAAAACAGTAAAGTTTGTCTGCTGTCAGCCTAGCTACAACCACTTTGGTAACACTTTATTTTAGGGATACATCTATTAGCCCTAATACATACAATATTAATGCCTGTGTAAGTAACTTGTAAGGCATGTACTAAGCAAAATAAGACAGTTGTTAAGCATGTATTCACAAATGTCTTGTTCATGCCCAATTAGGGATTTATTACTAATATAACCTTAGTAAGGACAAGTAAGCCTATATTTCTATTTATTAGTAAGTAGTAAGTGGCAGAATTCAATGTGTATAAGCTCCCGACACACTGTGTGAACAAACCCTGAACAGTGTGAAAACAGATGCGGAATAAGGGTCCCTATTCTAAAGTGATGCATTGATCAGCCCAGATGGCTCAGGGCCTCCGCACTACCAAAGTCCCCCTCGTTACCTAGGGCCCCCACACCACCCAGGCCCGCGCTACCTAGCCCCCACAATCGACAAACTGTAAGGGTATATTAAATTATTACTAATTATTCAACTGAGTCATCTAGTTTCCTCTTTTTCACAACTTTGTGAGGAAGGTAACAGGAGCCTTTATATAGCAAGGATTGAACGTACACTTCTCGATGGCGGTGGGTTGGTGAGATGTAATTTTTTTCATGAACCATTTAGTTTAAATTGTAAAAACCCCCCAAAAAAATGCAGAACATTAGAATAATAGTTTTGAAGCAAAACTAATCTATTCTTTTGTGATAATTAAGTTAATGTTTGAGAATATTAGCTTCAAGAAGTGCAGTGCATGATGGGTACGCAATCTAGGCCAACAGACAACCTACCCAGCTCTGAGCCTACGTTCTTAGCTCCTCCCCTCACTCGTGAAATTTAGATGCTATCCAAACAATTTGCCATGTACGTAACAACAGAAATATTATCATTGCTGCATTGGCCATGCATTGCATTTCTTACTAAGGGCGTACCCATCATGCACTGCACTTCTTGGAGCTAAGTTTCTCAAACATTAACTTATTTATCACAAAGGAATAGCTTAGTTTCGCTTCCAAACTATTACTCATCGTTATATTCTGCATTTATTGTAGGGTTTTTACAATTAAAACTAATTGGTGTATGAAAAAATGACATCTCACCACCCACCGTCATTGAGAAGTTTACGTCCAATCCTTGCTATATATTGCTTCCAATTACCCTCTAATATCTTGAGTAGAACAAGTGAGATCAATGTACCTGATGAGACTAATGCAAGTTCAGTAACATTCTTACACTTTTCCTCCCGGGGGCAGAGTGTGGGTAGAGTGGGGTCCCTTGGTAGTGTGGGGTCCCTTGGTAGTGTGGGGGCCCTAGGTAGTGCGGGGGCCCTAGGCCATCTGGGCTGAGCAATGCATCACTTTAGAATAGGGACCCTTATTCCACATCTGTTTTCACACTGTTCAGGGTTTGTTCACACAATGTACCAGGAGCTTATACACATTATTCTGGCCCTTACTGCTTACTCATAAATAGAAATCTAGGTCTACTAGGTCCTTACTAAGGTTATATTGGTAATAAATCCCTAATTGGGCAAGACATTTGTGAATACATGCTTAACAACTGTCTTATTTTGCTTAGTACATGCCTTACAAGTTACTTACACAGGCATTAATATTGTATGTATTAGTGCTAATAGATGTATCCCTAAAATAAAGTGTTACCACAACTTTTAGGGGGACAATTTGTCATTCATCACCCTGATTGCAAATGAGACATTAAATGACATTAGAATTGCCTTTTGCGACATATTGAAATACATTTCTGTCGTCAGTGACGTCATCACGAGGCTTTAAGCAGGCGAGGGAGCAAGGGAGGAAGGGAGTTAAGATCTTAGAAAGAACCCATTCACCAGTGAAACTGGGCATATTGGGCGTCCAGATGTCCCTTTGGGTCATGCTTGGCCAAGGGGAGGTTAATGTTGAAGGGAAAGATCAGATCTTTCTCTCTCAGGTCGGCCGCATAGTAGACGAGTGACCTACCGTTAGGCTACGGTAGTAGCCTAGAAATCTAGACGCCCCCTAGCCACCGCAAATCGAATTTGCTCCAATTTGCATTTTGCTCGCCAGGCTACTACGGTAGGGCTAGAGTAGACTTAATGATGTTTTAGTAGTAGCACACGTCAGGGTGATTCAGCCACAGCTAATGCAACTATTGTATGGATTAAATGAGTTTTGTTTTTGTTTTTAGTGGATTATGTAAGAAGCATATTCATTGCAGTACATTTCTTATTGTTACTATTTAATTGATGGGCATTAGCTGTGGTTGTACCACCTGACATAAGATCCCCAAAAAAACGTCATTCACCCGAACACACATGTACACAGAACATAATGTACATTGCAACGTTTGCACGACATATTGAACATATAGCATGCACTTGCGTACATTCATCCATGTTATGTGGTTGCGATAACTAAGTGGTGTATCTATTTTAGTTGGTATGAAAAGTGCTTTTTTTATAACACCCTGGCCACGGGGATATGAGGAAGGTTCTTGATGTTTTCAAGATACTGATGATGGACAGGCTGTCAGGTCCTCATGTCAAAAAATAGCTGGTGGGTAGGCTGTTAACAGCACAGAAAGTGGATTGGCTTTTGAATAAAGACGCATATAGTTTAGAAGATGCAGATCATGATGGTGATATACGTCATTGTCAGTCATGACAAACAAATCTGGGCAGTGGGAACCCACTGGTGGGTACACACACTTAAAGTTTCTAGTGTCTTTGGGTCTGCAAGTGACTAACTGTAGGTGATGAAGAGACCTTAGAGCAGGGGTGTCAAACTCAAATTGGCCGAGGGCCAAAATCAAAACCTGTAGCAAAGTAGAGGGCCAAACTCAATGTTTAATTTTTAAAAATTTTGCATACACACACTTAATACTCATTCAAATTCCACAAACAGAGTCCCATTATAGATCAAATGTGCCTGCACATATTCTTTTGCCTAATTTTTGGCTTTTTCACTGTCCTGCCCTGGTCTCATATTCCTGTGACACGTTCAATATCATGGTCAAGTATTATTACGCTACATATTAATAGTGGGGCAACTGTATTTGAAATGATCTGGTGGGCCAAATAAAATGGCTCCGCGGGCCAAATTTGGCCCCCGGGCCTGAGTTTGACATCCCTGCCTTAGAGCTATGAATTACACGTGTTATCCGCTCTCTAACTGCTCAGTTACATCAGTAACATCAGGTACAGTCAGTGTCCCAGAGCTAGGGTCGGAAGATCACAGTATGTTTTCTTTCAGTGTATCGCACAACATCGATTTATCTGATCAGTTTCTTTGTCCTGATGCTGACCGTTTGAAATCAGTTGTCATTCAAGATGCCTGCTTTTTTGCAATATTTGCTCCATACAATCTTGCCGTTTTACAACTAACCTCTTAAGTTCACTCTACTCTACTAACATAGTGTCCTGTGTCTTCCTCTGCCTCCCTAGTTCCTCAGCAGCATTCAGGCGGTGCGGGAGAGCAGTGCTATACCCCCTGAGGAGACGGTAAGGGCCAGTTTGATTGCAGTAGGAAACAATGTTGGTTCACTTCAGAGAGACTGGGCCAAGGATGACTGGAGCACACAGGATACGTTTTTCAGTTATTTTAGTGTGGTGCAAGCATGACTAACGTTTCGACACAGTGCGTCTTCTTGACTCTGAAGTAGATGCACTATGTCGAAACGTTAGTCATGCTTGCACCACAATAAAATAACTGAAAAACGTATCCTGTGTGCTCCTGTCATCCTTGGTCCAGTCTCTCCAAAGTGAACCAACTTGTCTCCTACTGTCTACAGTCCTGAACTGTGAGCACAAATTTCGCAATCCAGAAGTGCCTCATCTCCCAGTAACTCAATGAACACCTTTGCATGCAATTCAACTTTCTTCATGTCTTTCTGTTTCTGTTTCTGTGAAGGTGGAGGGTTTCAAGGCTCTGCCGGATCAGCACGCTCACGCTCGAGACGCGTTCTCCTTCGGGGTGGTGCTGGAGACTCTGTTGCCACTGCTCAGTGGATATGGTGAGTTAACCCTTGTAAGGTGCTCGGGTCATCTCAGTGTACCTAGATTATTATTTATTAACCCATTTTAGCTTGGATGCACATATACGCTACATTCAGGCTCTTGAGATTTGAGGGTTTTTATGAAAAATGTGGGTATGTTAGAGCTGAATGAACACATTCTAATGCAAAACGAGGGTCCTAGCTTTTAAATGCAACTTATTTCATGTTTGTATGTGCTTCGGAGGCTGAGATATTTAGGATTTAATAGGCAGAGTGCACCCTTTCCCAAAAAGGGCTTTGGACAAAATGGGTTAAACTTGTAAGTGTAGAAAACCGCACTCGCCAGCTCAGTCTCAGTATTATTTATCAAACCACCTTGTCCACAACAAACGTGTTTGGGCCCTCAAGCTATCTTCAGTGCCTTAACTCATTGACGCCTAAGGCACCTGCAAAAAAGGGTGCTGAATGCCTGAGCCCTTTTTAAGAAAAGTTGCCCTCAGACTATAAAAACCTAAATATCTCAGCTTCTGAAGCACATAAAAATATGCACTGTGCACAGTGGCATTTTAACGCTAAGACCCTCATCTTTCATTAGAATATGTTCATTCATCTCAAACAAACAGAGATTTTTAACAAAGTTGTCTCAAATCTCATGATCCTGAATGTTGCGTAATGCGCAACGCAACATCAGGCATTAATGGGTTAATGCCTGACATGGTGAGTAGTACCCACAGCAAAGAGCCAGCAACGACATAGAGAAAAGCAATACAGTGTAGAATTGCTTTATTTTTTATTGGTGCTATGGACAGAATATAAGAAGTGGAGGTATAGGTAAAAGACAGTACAGTAAAAAAGAGTAAAATGAGTAAAATAATCTGTTATGAGAGTGGCCCAATTTAATCTAGTGTGTTCATTTGTCAAAAATGTGTTGTATAATATTCATTTTGACTACCCTCTTACACTGTTTTCTGTTTGCTATTTCTGTCGCCTTTGATGCTTCCGTCTCCATCCTCCTCGTGCATATCCCCTGTGGATCATTTCCATCATTGCATCTCTCCCTCTCCTCCATCTCTACTCCCCATCTCATGTCTGTCTTTCTCTGTCTCTGTCTCTGTCTCTGTCTCTCTCTCTGTCTCTGTCTCTGTCTCTCTCTCTCTCTCTCTCTCTCTCTCTCTCTCTCTCCCCATCTCCATTTCCTCATAAATCTTCACATCTCGCCATCTACCCTTCTCTAAATGTTCCTCTCGTCCATCTCCTCTTCCCGCTGTGGTTCACCCTCCTCTCCCTCTGCAAATGTCCCTGACTGCATCACTCCCCATCTCCCTATCTCGCTCCTATCCATGTTCTGTGTTTCTTAACGATCGCCCTATGATGAGGTCACAGGTTGCCCTCTCCCCCTCTCTCCGCTTCCCCCTTCTCCCATGCCTCCTGACTGCGTGAGTGTGTGTGTAAGTGGCTGCGTGATGCTGGAGACATGGAGATTAGTTTTCAAGTGTGCAACAGTGTACAGTATGTCAGCTCTATGCAATCCCGAGGGATCCTTGATGTATGGTGAACCACTCTTCTCCTTGTCTGGCTAAACTTTCTTAAGAATAATGTGAGGATCCATCTCAATCAACATCTCTGCTCCCCTGTCCTTAAGTATCTGATCTACAGATATACTAGACTTGACTTGACTCATGTCCCCTCTCCTGTCCCCTCTCTGGTCCTCTAGATCTGAGGATACAGGTTTTTTTGGTGGGTTTTGTACCTTTATTTGTGACAAGACAGTTAGAGAGGTGACGGCAAACGAGTGGGGAGAGAGATGGGGAAGATTCGGCAAATGACCTCTGGTCGGAATTGAACCCGGGTCGCCGGTGTAGCAGTTGTGCTGTGCCCAGCCGATTGAGCCACAGCTGGGCCAGGTGATCTTGTCCCCTCTCCTCTCCTCCCCCCTCTTGTCCTCTAGTGTCTGAGGATACGGTTGTTGAAGTGATCTTGACTCCTGTCCCCTCTCCTCTCCTGTGCTCTACAGTCTGAGGATATGGTTTTTAAAGTGTTAAATCTTGAAGTTTTAAATCTTGAGTTTCTCTCCTCCCCTGTCCTCTAGTGTCTGAGGAGGTGTCTGACAGTCTGAGGACCACGCTGCAGGCCAGTCTGCTGTCCCCCGACCCCGACAAGAGACCCCCCCTCAGCTCGCTGCTCACACACGACTTCTTCAGGTGGGTGACGGTCTGGACTCAACTTTTCACTGCTACTTGTAATTAGTTATTTTAAGGACTGTGTATGGTAAATGGCAGAGTATCGCTAATACATAGTATAAATTAACTTTTTTCATCACTAGCCAATTTGGCTAATATTCTAACAATTTTGGATGTCAACAATTTTGTTTGTTCAACATTAACAGGAATGACTTCCTGGACATCACCAATTTTCTGAAGAGCCTGACGTTGAAAACTGAAGAGGAGAAAAATGAGTTTTTCAAGTAAGTATGTGAGAGAAAGACAGAGTGAGAGAGACAAAGCATACCTAAATGAAACCTGTTGCCATACTGTGATTCCCATAGCAACAAAGGATGGGAAGCATGACGACCTGTGTGTGCCTGCGTGCGTGCGTGCGTGCGTGCGTGTGTGTGTGTGTGTGTGTGTGTGTGTGTGTGTGTGTCCCATTCGGCAGTAATTGTAGTGGGGTCTGTGATCCAGAGAGAGTGTATATTTGGTTCTTTATGTGTGCGTGTGTGCAGGTTCTTGCTGGACCGAGTGCAGGGGCTCCCTCAGGAGTTGCTAGCCTCTCGTCTGGTTCCTCAGCTGCTCAACACTCTGGTGTTCGCCGAGCCCACCGCTGTTAAGAGCTTCCTACCACACCTGCTGCGACCCAAGAAAGGTAGGGGTAGGGGTAGGGGTCGGTCTGTCTTTCTGTCTGTCTGTCTGTCTGCCTGCCTGTCTGCCTGTCTGTCTGTGTACGCGTACGTCAAGTTTCCCTGCTTTGGGACACTTCCGACTTAAGAAAGATGATCAATTACAAACCTACTGTACAGTGAGCACAGGACATTTGAGGAGTATTCAGATTATAAATGGAAGGATGGCAGTTTATGGTTTGCGCACAAGAAACTTTACTCTGTAACCGCTTTATCTATCTGCACACTGTAAACTCTTTATCCATTCCGAATATGGCTGTGTTTGGGAATATTCTGGTTGCAGAATGCTGTTTCACTCATGTAAATGGAATATTCCGGAACTGAACACTGACAATATTCCGTTCGAAACCGGAATTCTCTGTGCATGTAACTCTGCTCATTGGCTCACATATCCCCACCTTGAGCCAAACCCTTTAGTAGTAGAGGGAACATGAGTGGGTTTTTTTCTATTTTGTCTGAAAAGGCCTGAAGGGACGGTTGACAACTATTGTACCTAAAACATGTTTGACAGGGTCATGTGAATACTTTCCTTTCAGGCATATCTCAAAAAAAAAAAATCTCAGGCTTTTCTCTCAGTGTCTATTTTTAGCTGGCTGCTATACTTTAGTATTTAGTATAATTGGTAAGTACTGTAGTGTAGTGTGATCAGATACTGACAGTTAGTTACTGGTCTTGTCTGTCCCATTGCTCTTAAGTCTGACAGCCACACTGTCAGCTACAATCTCTTAGCATAATTGGCTGAAAGAAGATTATAGCTTCTAGCTGGTGTAACCCACTTCCATACTATGAGGCGGACAGTGGGGCAGGCCAGACTGCATAACCAAACACAGAGAACAGCACTGTATGCTCTGCAAGTTATAGGTTATTTTGCTACATGTTTATTTTAACAGCAATGAAATGAAGATTTAGCAAAACTTAAAATTCACACCTCAGAATCCGATTACATAATCTACATTTTAAAACAAGTTCAGCATCTAGGCAAAAAGAAAGGTATTGTTTTTTAAAAGGGTTGCCCTCACTTGATGTTTAGGGAAAGGGAAATATGAACCCACTACGTAGATCATTGATTCTCAAAGCTGTGGGCATTTTCTAAAAATGTAAATAATATGTGTGTGTTGATTATTTATTAGAGTTGTATTGTTTATTGGGTCAGAGGTGGACCCTGAAGAGTTGGAATAGGTTGGGAACCCCCTGCACTATGCCTAGTAGTCTTGCATACCAGTGCTGTCTCTAATCAGCAGAGGCACAGCTAAAGGGGGCATCACAGAAGATTAGGAAATAACTTGGGGATCCAACATTTTCTTTTTCTTTTTTTCCTCCTTAGAAGGAGCAACCTTTTTTGCACCACCCTCTGGTTATTATTATAACTGGGTGTCTAAAAAAAATACTTACACTTTCCACAAAACGTTGGCCTCAAGAGATGTAGGTACATCAAAGACCATTTTATATAGCTACTTTAGCACTTTTTTATTTCTTAATCAAATGACTATAAAACGGCTATTTTCATGAGGTCCTGTGAAAGGGTAATCTGGCAGATCCACATGTTTTCTGCTCAGTTTTGAGACCTACTCGTGGATATGGGTGGTTTAGACTTATAATAAAGTCACGCCTGCGGAGAGCTAAGCGTATGGCCATAGTACCAGGTGAATATTTGAGCAAGGTGGTGTCACATTCAGGTTTTTCAAATTGTCTGGTGAGTGACCCATGGGCCATCTCCTACACACCTGCCAGCTGAGCTGTGTGAAAAAAAACCCAAAGTTCAATGGTTAGTGAAAGGGAGGTTCCCGTACTAAAACTCTGTACCTGGTGTGTGTGTGTGTGTGTGTGTGTGTCTGTGTGTGTCTGTGTGTGTGTCTGTGTGTGTGTGTGTGTGTGTGTGTGTGTGTGTGTGTGTGTGTGTGTGTCTGTGTGTGTGTCTGTGTGTTCCAGATTGTGTAGACGTTGAGGAGTGCTTGCTGTCGGAGACGCTGTACCAGAAGCACGTGGTGCCTCAGCTGCTGAAGCTCTTCAAGGTGAACGAGGAGCACGTCAGGATGGTGCTGCTGCTGCACATTCACATCTACGCCCCTTACTTCACCCACGAGCAACTCAAGAACCACATCCTACCTCAGGTAGGACACACACACACACACACACACACACACACACACACACACACACACACACACACACACACACACACACACACACACACACACACACACACACAATCCACATCTACGCTCCTTACTTCACCCACGAGCAGCTCAAGAACCACATCCTACCTATTTATGGCAGAAGAATAAAATAATTATTAACCTTACAGTAAGCACTAATTACAGTACTACGGATGTAATAAAATAAGGTAAACATAGTCCGCCACAGAGGACCAGTGAGGCTCAAGTGTTCTTCCTCAGGTGTGTCCAAAGATCATTGAGCGGAATGGAGCAAGATTATTTACTGGTCGTGAAATATGTTGACAGTAAAGGAGTTGATTGCGGCAAGTATCAGATGGTAAGCGTAAGGTCTATATAATTAAGGACAACTGACAACCCATGGCATGATGTGGAATGCTCGGTATGCTTACTAAAATGGCATTCATGCCATACTACACGTGTATCTATGAAGCCTGTAGCAAAGGAGAGGAGAGCTGACGTACCTGGCTTTCAATCTCAGACTCTGGGGTACTAAAAGCGGGTTTGGACCACTACTCCAAAGAGCCAGGCTTGTCGGTGTGACAGAGCGCACCGGTTGGGCACAAAGCCCTCTTGCTGCACTGAAGCCTTTTTGGGTGGAGCGTAATGTGAATGCTGACCTGTGGCTGCAGGTGTTTAGGACTAAGCCCAGATCTCTGAAATGTACATTAAATGAATGCTTGATCCAGTATTATTTAGAAATCAGGACTGGTTTTCTCGACAACAGTAAGCAACGATGCTTTCGAGAAACAATGTCAAAAACTTGGATCCCATGAGTCGTGGCTAAAGGTGTGAAACTTCAGCTCTCTATTAGCTTCCTCACATGTGTCCTCCAAAACTGAAATGCTCTCTTGTGTTCAGGTGTTGTCAGTATCCATGTTCTCATGTGTGTTCAGGTGTTGTTGGGGATGCGGGACACAAATGACTCTGGTTGTGTGATATCCGTAACCGTCTAACCTGGGTCTTCATGCGAATGCTCTCATGTATCCATCCGTGATAACCACGTAACCTGGGTCGTTATGTGAATGCGTCTCATGTGTCTTCAGGTGTTGTTGGGTATGAGGGACACAAACAACTTTGGTTGTGTGATATCCATATCCATGTAACCTGGGTCTTCATATGAATGTTCTCGTGTGTCCGTGATAACCACCTAACCTGGCTCTTCATATGAAATGTGTCTCGTGTGTCTTCAGGTGCTGTGTGGGATGCGGGACACCAACGACTCCCTGGTTGCCATGACGCTGCAGAGCCTGGCGGTGCTGGTGCCGCTGCTGGGGGCGCAGGTGGTGGTGGGCGGGGAGAGGACCAAAGTCTTCAAGAGGACCACGCCCGGCTTCAGCAAATCCACCGACGTCACCCCCGACAGTGAGTACACAGTCAGCCACTCTCAATCCAATTGCATTACTGTATGGTTTCACCATAACCATGATCTCACAACATGTCATCATGCATAGGCGTATCTATGACACGCTGATTTGAACCCACTATCGCGTGTGTCCAATACGCATTTCCAAGTTAAAGCGTGCTCCACAACGCCCTGTGACAGGTTAGGTTTAGGGAAGGTTTTGGTTTAGGCACAATTTAGGTAGAAATTTGCCTAATCTCGCTGTTCTTGGCAAAAGTAAAGCAGCAGAAACATTGCTTCACTGACAGGTTAGGTTTAGGGGTGGTTTTGGTTAGGGCACAGCAAAGCATATTTGCGTTTAGTAACAGAAATGCGCTGTGACAAAACAAAATCGCAGACACGGCGGAAAAACTGCGCACACCTCGTCTCGTGTCAAAAGTGCATGAAAACGCTTTACCGTTGCGTTGAGGAGCACGCTTTAACTTTAAAATGCGTCGCACCAACACGCTGAATGCACTAGCGTGCGATACATACGCTATAGCATGATGACAGCCTGGATCTCAAAGCACTTTACAAGTTGGTAAAATATAAGATAATATTTAAATACTTCAATTGCATAAATTGTCAAGGAAGATTTTCATTCGTGCAGGTCATGTTAACCAAAGAGTCTAAGCAACTGGACATTGTTTTTAAAACAAATATTTATTTATTCATGTTTTGGTCAATCTCATCAGACATTGTGCACCAATGACAAACTGATGCTTGGATGAGAAATATCTAAAAGTGTCACAAGTTCATGTCCAGAGCATGCCCATATTGTTTTCAGACAGCTGCTCAGCCAGCCAGATTACATTACATTACATGACGCTTAGTTTACGGTTTTATTCAAAGCGACTTACAGTTATTTAGGTACAGGGTATTGTTAGGTACAGGCCCTAGAGCAATGTGGGGTCTGGTGCCTTGCTCAAGGGCACTAATAAGAGTGGGATTTGAGCTTGCAACCCTCTGATCCCAGCACTCTAACGATTGAGCCATGGCTGCCCCTGACAGATATATGACTCATCAAACTTCTTCCTTCTGTTTGCAGCCTCTCCAGTCCACATCGTGACCCCGCTGCAGTGTCAGCCCTCCAAGGTCCCCAGCCTGCTGCCTCCTAAGCACGCTCCCCCCACAGACTCCCTACTCATGCAGGACACCCTGACTGCCCTGCAGACCGCCAGGAATGACAAAAAACTCTCCACGGCACGGGAACCAGGTGCACTTTATACCAAAAACACCTCATCCTCATCCATTCCTTTGGGGGGGGGGTTATTGCCTTATTTGACATGATAGTGAAGGTAGTGATAGGAAGTGAGTGGGCAGAGAGAGATGGGGAAGGGTCGGCAAAGGACCCCGGCCGGGAATCGAACCCGGGTCGGCCGCATAGCAAATGAGTGCCCTACCATTTGTGCCATGGTAGGGCCACACCACATCCATTCCAATCATCGCTTCATTGTCTTTAGATAGGACTCTTACAGTATCACAAAGAAACTGAATCTAACTTTCCCTGTTTTTTTTAACACCATTCATTCCTAGCTCACTTTTTACAGCGGTTTAGTGTTTAATTGATTTGATTTTGTCTTTGAAATTGTCTGCGTGTGTGTGCGTGTGTGTGCGTGCGTGCGTGCGCGTGCGTGTGTGTGTGAGTGAGAGAGAGTGAGTGAGTAAGATACCTGCCTTGGACTTGAATGTATGTAAGAGTGTGCTATAAATGGTTAATTTATGTGTAATATGTATAATGATGTGTGTAATACCGGCAATGTCTTTTTGTATTTATGTATGTATGTATGTATGTATGCTACTTGATACCTTAATTTCCCCCTGGGATCAATAAATTATACTCTACTCTACTCTACTCTAACCGAGTTGTGCTTGTGTCATTGCAGCTCTCAGCAGAGCCATGACGTTACCCTTGAACGGCTACAGCGATCTGAAGGAGAAGACTGTTCCAGAGAGAGCCATTATAGGGGACGCGCTACTTGGCCAGCCGGACGGCTCACCGGAGGACTGGCCCGATTGGAGCGACGCAGAGGACGGCGAGAGGAAACCCAATCAGCCGGTACAGATCCAGATAAGACCCGGCCCAGACAGCCCTGGGCAGCCAGTCGGAAGGCCGGAAAGGCAGGAAGAGGTGGTGGAGGCGGAGGCGGAAGAGGAGCCTTGGGACGACTTTGAGGACGAGGAAGTGACGTCCGACCAGTCGCCCACCACACCCTTGCCACCCATGCCAAGGGAGAAACCAGTAGCGGTACCAGTAGCAGGAGCAAGAGGGGGGACACCACAGTCAGGTGCAGCCCACAGCCAGACCCAGAGCCTGACCCAGGGCTCCAAAGCACTCAAGTTGGCGTCCGCCCCTAAAGTGGCCTTTTCCTCACCACCTCCGCCCAGCACAGATGCATCATGGGACAGCTGGGAACAGCCAGTGCAGGAGGACAATAAAGCGGACAGAGTTAAGCCTAAAGCGAAATCCATCGCCGACACATTCAAGTCAAAAGCTGCTGGTGCCGGTGCTGGTGTTGGTGGAGGGGGAGGGGTACTAGGAGAGGAGTTCACCATCATGGTGAAGAAGAAGCCGGCGGTGGACCCGGAGCTGGACTTCTTTGCTGACATGGAGCCGGATATCCAGCTGCCGTCCTCCGCGGCTGCGTTCCTGCTGGCGGCCCCCTCCTCGGGGACCAGCGATCCTCACGGGGTGGCACAGGCCGGCACGGAGAACTCCACAGGGTTGCCTGTGGTGTCTGGGTTGGGCTCGGACCTACTACGGACAGACACCAGGACGGACGCCAGTGCCCTCTCTCTCACCGGCAAATTCGCAGCAGAGGATGTTAGCGAGGTGAGATTGGCCCCCATATTGTCCTTTGGCAGGCTGTCATCATGCTTTAGCGTATGTGTGGCACGGTAGTGCATTCAGCGTGTTGGTGCGACGCATTTTGAATTTAAAGCGTGCTCCTCAACGCAACGGTAAAGCGCTTTCATGTATTTTTGACACGTGACGAGGTTTGCGCAGTTTTCCCGCCGTGTCGGCGATTTTGTTTTGTCACAGCGCATTTCTGTTACTAAACGCAAATATGCTTTGCTGTGCCCTAACCAAAACCACCCCTAAACCTAACCTGTCAGTAAAGCAATGTTTCTGCTGCTTTACTTTTGCCAAGAACAGCAAGATTAGGCGAAATCTACCTAATATGTGCCTAAACCAAAACCATCCCTAAACCTAACCTGTCACAGGGCGTTGTGGAGCACACTTTAACTTGGAAATGCGTATTGGAGACACGCGATAGTGGGTTCAAATCAGCGTGTCATAGATACGCCTATGCATGATGACATGTTGCCTTTGGTTGTACTCTGGAGGTGTCTGTGGGTCTTCTGAAATACAGTAGACATTTGAAAGTGTGAAATGGTGATTTTGTTGTGAGCTATTTAATCAAAATGTGATGAAGTTAATTTTGTTTTTTTTAACTGGATTAAACTGAATTTGCCAGTACTATTTTGATAGAAACATTTATACATTTATTTTACATTTCATTACATTTATTATACATGTATTGTCCAATCAGAATTCTGTGAAGATAATTATGTACTATAGTATTTGGTATGTTGCTTTGGATTAGGGCATTTAAGCGCAATATACTGCATGTTGATTTAGTTTTCCTTCTCGGAGGTTCTTCCTTTATCAACAATATTGGGTTTTTTTTTTCCTGTGGCAGGCTGACGCTGAAGGAGGCTGGGGAGACGGCGATGACCTGAACTGGGAGGACGAGAATGCTTGGTGATGACCTTTGAACTCCTAGAGTAAAGCCATAGTGGATAAAGAGAGACTGAGGGAGATATGGGCCTGCTCTTCTTCAGGCTCCACACAAGAGGAGTCAGTGCCCTGCAGGAGTTGGTGGTCTCCTAACCGACATGCTGTTATGATGGTGGACCTTAGGACCGTTACAATCAAAAGTGTGGAAGGACATTATTATGGGTTTTTAAGTTTCTGAAAGTTTTTTGTTTTATTTTATTTTTTTCCTTTTATGATGAAGTTCCAACTCATTCTGTCAGATGGACATACGACTGAGAATGCGTATAGAGAGAATGCATATTTTTTCCTAGTTCATACTCCAATGAACAATATAACGATAATGGACATCTTGTCTGTATCCATGTCAGCAAGTCTGACTCACTATTAGATCTGTTCTATATTTTGTAGAAACTCTGCCAAAAAGAAGCTCCCGTCAGAACGCAACCAAATCAGCCATGAATATAACCCCCCCTCCCTCCTAGAAGTCTCCCCTCAAGATGCAACCCAATGAACAGACGTCCCTGTTAAACAATTACTGCATTTCTCCATCCAGTGGACAATAATGAAATTACTGGATAAACACAATTTGGATTCCTTGATCTGATGGGACAAAAGCTCCTGCATACACTGCACAGTTCCTTCATCCAGTGAACAGAGGGTTTCTTGGCAGAGGTGGCCATCCCAGGTTCAGGAAGTATAAAAACTTTGCCACATTTTCTATCCAGTCAGCTCAAAAGCAACTGATTTTAATGAGTTCTCAGGAGAGGTAGATCATTAGCCTGATTATCAACGACTTTCAAATCTTTTTGAGAATTGGTCTGACCAAGAGCATAACAATTTACATTTCCCAAACGTTTGACCAGTCTCCCTTAATTTGCTAATGGTTGTTTGCTTCCCGACAAACTGGGAGGAGTTCCCGGTTTTTCAGAAGCTCAGAAACGACATTTGTATTGCTCTTGGCCTGACCAGAAGCAACACTAGGAGGGCGCAGCCTGGCTTGTAGACCATCTGAGTCATCTGGGCTGCAT
>NC_085862.1:25353976-25401476 GCF_034702125.1 Engraulis encrasicolus | reverse complement strand
CACGGACATTGGGAAGACATTAGACACATTATAGTTCTAAGACTTATGATAATGGTTAGCTCAGCAAAGCCGAATTAAAATTAAACAATGAGGTTTGGTGTTGGGGATTATTCCAGTAGTTGTAAAATGAGAAGTAAAGATTAAAAAAAAAACCTCAAAGGAACTGGTGAGAAGGTTTAAAAATGGAACGCAGGACAATGCTGTGAAACTATGCCTGCCAGTGAGTCTGTCCGTGTGTGTGTGTGTGTGTGTGTGTGTGTGTGTGTGTGTGTGTGTGTGTGTGTGTGTGTGTGTGTGTGTGTGTGTGTGTGTCTAACCTCGAGGGTTGTGCTTTTCTGCGAGTCGTCTTGGCTCTCTGTGGTGGTGGCGGTGGTGTGTGTGAGTTCCTGCTGCTCCTCTGCTCCCTGTGCGGGTGTGACTGTGACTGTGGCGGGTGTGTGTGTGATGGCTCGTGGCGGCTCCTGTCCGCTCTCCAGGGCGCGCGTGTGTGTCTCCAGCGTGTGAGCCTCGGCCCTCAGCCTCTCCAGTCGGGCCTCCGTATGCTCCTCCATCCCCACCACCGTCTGGGATGCACAGCCGTAAACAGACAAACAAACAAATTAACACCAACAAAACAAACACAAGTGTGAGTGGATGAACTCAGTAAAACACTACAATAAACCTGGTATACAGCACGTAGGTCATTGTGCTGTGTTTAAACAAGTAATTAATGCCACCTACTTTATACTGTATTAACTTAGTATATTATGAAAGGAAGGCCATTGTTGTTTTGTTTAGTCTAATATACAAGTGCATTGGGTTCCATAGAGGAGACAAACTCAGTCTGTCTGCAAAAGACATCTCTACATCTAGTTGCTGCAGCTACATAAAATTAATCAATGCTTACAAGCTTATTATTCCCAAGGCATGAGGTAAACATTACCTTACAACATGTTAAACATACTGTATGAGGTTTCCAGCTCTATACAATGCTACAAGTCAAGTCAAGCCAGCTTTTGTTGTCACTTTCTTCATATGCACAAGTCATACAAGGAAAATTAAATTACGTTTTCTCTCTATACCATGCCAGGACATAGTCATATACAAGACTGACATTTTACAGACTGACATAAAGTGCAAGACAGGACAGGAAACGGTGATGGACACATTGTACACGAGTAGAAATGAAGGATGATTGGCTACCTTGCTGAGGAAGTTGACCACTCGTGTTCTGGACTCCTCTGATGTCAGGCCTTGGGAGATCACCTCCTCGTGATTGGTTACCTGAGCAGGTAGGTAAAGCACCCGTTATCTAGATAGCACTATACAAGCATACTTGACACACAATATGTTCAATCTCATTCGAGTTACAAATATATTCCCTTGAACTTTAACGTATATCCCTTTTATTTGGAGCGAGACTGCCACAGGTGGCACATGGAGACTGAGGAGAGAGAGAGAGAGAGAGAGAGAGAGAGAGAGAGAGAGAGAGAGAGAGAAGGGGAGAACAGAGATATAGGGGGGCAAGAGGGACAGAAATACTGTTTTCAGGCTGACCAAAATGGTGCCCGTGCCCACAGAAGTTAGGTTCGGCACTAAAGTGTTTATCTGAACCATCTGCGCTCATACCGGGCTTTTAACTTGTTCGCACGTGACTGTGTGTTACCTGGATGAACCTGCTGACGTCATTGTTGTTCACGGAGAAAAAAAAAAGTTTTTCAGTTCGCATTACGAACCAACTTTCCGGGTTGCGAACGCTAAGATCTGTAGCGTGAACATGCCGGTCGGTTTCCAAATTAGGTGCCGGGACGGGTGCCAGCATGGTCGGCAGTTGGCCTGAACGCGAAAAGAGAAAGACAGAGATAGAGGGGAGAGAGATGGGAGAGAGAGAGAGCGAGAGAGAGGGATGGAGGAGTACACACCTCAGCGAAGATGCCAAAGGCCTCCAGAGCGTGCTGGAGGAGGAGCCAGGAGTCTGCAGACAGCAGCGACCCAAACGCAGCACTCAGCCTGGGCAGCACTACCGGCTAAAACACATACACACACACACACACACACACACAGAGTGATAAATAACACTACAGATGTGATGTACAACTATTCATTTAAGCGCACACACACACGCGCGCGCACGCACACACGGTCACACAGTGATAAATAACACTACAGATGTGATGTACAACTTTTCATTTAAGCACTCACACGCACGCACGCACACACGTGCACACGCACGCACGGACGCACGCACAGTGAAAACACACATGCACTCACAAAGACTAACACAACAGGTTCATTACATGAAATCGACCCAAGGCTTCTGGAATACAGGCATGGGCACTGAAAGGTGAACAGCACAGCACAGCACAGGGGCCTATACTAAGAAGCGGGTTCAGGTATAAACCAGGTTAAATTAAGGGTGTACTCCTTAATGATCCAGTTTCTTAGTACACCCCTCAGCACAGTACACACCTGGATGTCAGGGGGGATGAAGACGCTCCCCATTGCAGCCAGGAACTCCAGGGCAGCCAGCGTCACATCGTCCAGGGCAGTCAGAGGAAGCAGAGCACTCAAACAGGAGATGGCCTAAAAGCACACACCAGGCGACAGCCTACACATTTACTATGACATGAATAGAACAGACGGGACTTGAGAGACACCCTTGATGGAAGAGATTGACATTGTATTGCTGGCGACAGAAGAGACAAAAAACGCTTTGGGCAACTAGAGGCGATTTGAGTGTCAGTTTGTAGTTGGACGTCGGCGAATATTGTGCAAACGAGCTATGATGCGGTATGGCGACAGCCGCCACAGCCAACTGGTATGTCGAAATGCTTACAAGCTTTCAACAGGCATACTCTCTGTTGCTTCTATCACTAGTATCACTCTTGCGGCACAATCCAGCGATTCTCTGTCGCTTATTCTTCTTGCCGCCGGTGTGTTCGCCCGGTTACACTAGCTCTCTCAAAATGGCATCAGACATTCTCAACATTAGACACTAACAAGGGTTACAAGGGTTGACCTTTATGCAGTTAGCAAGTTCATTCAGGCATGCATGACTGACTGTGTGTATGTGTGCAGGTGCATATACATCTACGTACAGAGTGTAAACCAGAGAGAGAGAGAGAGAGAGAGAGAGAGAGAGAGAGAGAGAGAGAGAGAGAGAGTGTGAGTGAGTGAGAGAGTGAGTGAGTGAGAGAGAGAGAGAGAGAGAGAGAGTGAGTGAGTGGGTGAGTGTGTGTGTGTGTGTGTGTGTGTGTGTGTGTGTGTGTGCGTGCGTGCACTACCTGAGAGATGGTTTTGGGCTCCAGGCTCTTGGCGAGGCCGGCAGAGAGGGAGAGGAGCAGACACAGGGTCTGGCGGAGAGGCCTGTAACGCTCGACCTGCACAACAGAAACCACGTCACACCGAAAACAAACATCTTCAAGTACAGGATATAAATGTACGACCTTGTGAGTGTGCATGACTTTGTGTGTGTGTGTGTGACGTGTGTGCGTGATTAACGGGATGTTTATTGAGCTTGGTTGTGCTGGTTAGTGTGTGTGTGTGTGTGTGTGTGTGTGTGTGTACATTTGTGGCCAAATATGCAACTGTGGCTATTTCATGGCCAGTACAGGTAATAGAATTTGCTTCAAATTAAAAATCAACAATGATATAAATAATTGAATAAATACATTAAATCAGTGAAAGCGAAAGTGAAAATGAAAGCCCGTTGGGAAACTCCAACTCCCATTGTCATTGTGACACAGCATTCCACAGCACACAAGTGAACACTGCACACAACGAAATTGCATTTATGCCTCACCCGTGCAAGGGGGCAGCCCTCAGTGGCGCCCCATGGGGAGCAGTGCGGTGGGACGATACCATGCTCAGGGTACCTCAGTCATGGAGGAGGATGGGGGAGAGCACTGGTTGATTACTCCCCCCACCAACCTGGCGGGTCGGGAGTCGAACCGGCAATCTCTGGGATGCAAGTCTGACGCCCTAACCGCTCACCCATGACTGCCCTGGTGTGTGTGTGTGTGTGTGTGTGTGTGTGTGTGTGTGTGTGTGTGTGTGTGTGTGTGTGTGTGTGTGTGTGTGTGTGTGTGTGTGTGTGTGTGTGTGTGTGTGTGTGTGTCTAATGGGGATAATATCTGACCTGTTCGGCACACATGCGGGGCCAGAGCTGTGCGAGGATGCTGAGAACTGATGACGTGCACGCAGCCTCAGGTACCTCCACTCTCACCACCACCCTTAGAGCCCACAGCACCTTATTCTGCACAGGGAGACACAAACACATACTTAAGAGGGTGTGCGTGTGTGCTTTTGTTTGTGTGTGTTTGTGTGTGCCTGCATGTGTGTTTTGGGTGGTGATACAGTTCTCTCCTTGAAGGGACAAGGACATGGGGACAGACAGACAGACAGACAGACAGACAGACAGACAGACAGCCTTTATTGTCCCCAAAGGAAAATTCGTTTTCACCATCATCATAACTTGTTACAGCCTGAGCCAATATAAAGCAAACACGACAGGCATGGGAACATCAGCACCACAGATGCATGTACACAAGGACATCAAGCACCCCAATGATAAGTGGGCTCTTTATTCTCATTTAAACAATGCTGGCAGCCATTACGGCATGAAGTACTCTGCTGCTTGGAGGTCACCGGGTACTAGGTAACAGCACCAATAAAGCACTCGCTCTCTAACCAAACCCACGCTCAATGTCATTTAACCCTATCCAGACCGGGGGGGGGCTAAAAGTGCCCGCACCAACTTTGATGTCGTATAACTCCTGGATGGCTTAAGCTATGACTACGAAACTTGATGACTTTTCCTAAAATGAAGTTGGCTACAGTGTGATACCAAAAGATTAGATGTATCATTTTTGTTGTTGCCATGGCAACGGTTTTCTGACAGGTACGCCTGACCCAAAATCACTGATCTAAGTCTCATCATTGTACCCTCCTTATTGTATACTACTTATGGTATAGTTATTCCATTACATAGCATAACTTAACCAAATATAATATTAGCTTAATTAATTATTATTATAAGTTAGCATTTTATGCTAATTCATGCTAATTTATGCTAATTTGATGACGTCATCACCAAATAGCTACTTTTATCTTTACCAATGCACATTTCACCACAATTTTATTTCTTCTTTTTATTTCTCACTGCTTGTGTGTCTTATGTAGATCATGCCCTGCAAATTTAGTAATAATGTACACTGTTGTTGATGGCTAACTGCTTGCGGCAATGTTATAAGAAACTGACGCCGCTTTGCCATATCTACAACGTGATTTTGTCACATAAGTTTTCTTGTTTTTTTATATTTTCATTAGCATCAGAAACCATTGTGAACATCTGAAGTGGTCTGATGCACATAATAACTAAATTCATGTGCATTACCCAGTTAGATGAAAAATACATTAAGGTGACATTTTGGGCAATAAAATCAGGAAATGACGTCATAATGACATCATACTATCCAATAATGACACCAAACTGATGTCAATGATAGATTTTTGGTTGAAGATCACCTCCTCCAAGTTTGGTGGTCATACGCCATTCGGTTCCGAAGTTATGAGGGGGGGGTCAAAAGAGCCCCCCCCCGGTCCCAGGAATGCCAAAAAAGCCCGGTCTGGATAGGGTTAAGAATGGGACTCTTGTCATGACGGTCTTGAACAGCCACAGCCTACTCAAGTAGGACCAGGGTGTTGCGTAGCTGTAGCCTTCTGGCACACAAACACAAACACAGACACACACGCGTGCGCACACATGCACACACACACGCACAGTGCCTATAAAAAGTTTACACACCTGTGTTCAAATGCCAAGTTTTTGTGATGTAAAAAAATGACATATAAACAATTTCACCACCTTTTCCCACCTTTAATCTGAACTTGTAACCTATACAATGCAATAAAAAAACAAACTCAAAGCTGTCATGGGAAAAATAGAAAAAAAAAACTTAAATGAACATGGTTGCTTAAAACTAATACTTCGTTGTTGCATCTTTGGCTTTTATTACAGCCCTCAGTCTTTTTTGGGGTTAGAGTCTATCAGCATGGCACATATTGATGTGGCAATATTTGTCCATTCCTCTTTGCAAAAGCACTTCAAATCTCACAGACTGCGAGTGCATTTCAGTTAAATTCAGAATCATCATTGATTGCTGTAGCAATGGCCTTTAAAAGTGAAGTCAACTGTTGTGTTATCGCAGTTAGGCCATTCTGTAAAAATTGTGAAAATGTTTGTAGTATGTTCTCATGAAGTACTACAGCAATACATTATTACACCATTATAGTTGACTGCAACGGAAAACAAAGTTAAAAGTTGACCTGCTTGAAGCTGTCCCTGTCTCAGTAGATCTTATTGGCTCATGCTACTTCTTGGTAATAATGTTGTTGCCGAGGTGAGCCTACCAAGCCAAATGTATCCTAGTGCTTTAAAAACATATTTTGGACGGTGCTGTGTAGCATGCTAGCTAAGCCCCCCACATTAAGGCTGGCAATACTAGTGTTGAAAGTGAAGCCCAACTGGGAAACTCCAACTTCCATTGTCATTGTAAAACAGTACTCCACAGCACACAAGTACACACGGCACACAATACAAAATTGCATTTATGCCTCACCTGTGCAAGGTTGTAATATTGTAGGTTGTACTGATATTAAAAATGTTCAAAAGTTTTAGTCCCAGGCAGCAATGGTGTTCCACTCACCAGTCTGTCTACGGTGCCCAGCTTGCAGCCTCCTTGCTGCCAGTCCTGGGTGACGGAGGCGGCCATGGCGGTCAGCTCCTGCTCCAGGCGAGAGCGCACCTCCGGGGCAAGAGAGCGCAGCAGCACGTGGCCCCACAGGCACGCGTTCTCTTCCATGGACCCAGGGAACCGCTCCAACAACTCCATCTGTTTTTAAAGACCACGCACACACAACACAGCACACGCAAACACACACAAGCGTGCACACACATGCACACACGTGCATGCACACACGCAAACACACACACACACGCGCACACACACACGCGCACACGCACGCGCACAGGTTGAAATGAAGGAAATTGAATGTGAATCTTTACCAACTGTTGGGGGGAAAATGTCTCTTTAAACGTATGACTAAATAGAAAATCGTTTGTGTCTGAACTTATCCAGCCAGTTCCATATAATTTTTAAAAAAGCTGTAGTGGTTAGCGAGTGCCCATACCCACACACAATTTCTTATCCATTCCATGCAAGTAAATTAAACAGTATATGAATACATGTATGCTGAAAAATACATCGTCATTCAGGAATTAAACATACAACATTCATAATACATGGCATACATAATACATTCATAATACAAGGCAGGCAGGTACGCACACACAGACGCACGCACACACACACACACACACAGCAGTGGCAGCAATCTGACCTGTGTGTGCGGGTCATAAGGAACAGCGCGCGCACACGCACACAAGCAGCATGAGTCTGACCTGGTGTGTGGGGGTCATCAGGAACAGCATACGTCTCAGCAGCAGGGACAGGTGGTTCCACTGGGGAGTTTCACCTGGACACGACTTTATCTGCAGGGACACACACACACATATAGCAGAGCGTATAAAGGGTAAGGGTCCATCACATACTGAAATGATCCATCATTCTTGATAAGTCATCTGCTTGTGTGTGCGACAGCGTGTGTGTGTGAGACATGTGTGTGTGAGACATGTGTGTGTGTGTGTGTGTGCAGCGTGTGTGTGCGGCGTGTGTGTGCGGCCTGTGCGGCGTGTGTGTGTGTGTGTGGCGTGTGTGTGCGGCATGTGCGGCGTGTGTGTGCATCTGAAAGGCCCCATTTCAGCTGCCAAAAGACAACACTGGAATCGCGCGTGCACGTGCACATACACACACACACACACCATCAGGAAACACAGTGAACATCATCACACAGGAGGGGTGCGTGTATCAGTGAGCATGTGTGTGTGCGTGCGTGTGTATCAGTGAGCATGTGTATGGGTGTGCGTGTGTGAGTGTGTGTGTGTGTGTGTGTGTATCAGTGAGCATGTGTGTGTGTGTGCGTGTATGAAAGCCCATTTGTGAAAGCCCATTGGGAAACTCCAACTCCCATTGTCATTGTGACACAGCACTCCACAGCACACAAGTGAACACTGCACACTGCACACAACGAAATTGCATTTATGCCTCACCCGTGCAAGGGGGCAGCCCTCAGTGGCGCCCCATGGGGAGCAGTGCGGTGGGACGGTACCATGCTCAGGGTACCTCAGTCATGGAGGAGGATGGGGGAGAGCACTGGTTGATTACTCCCCCCACCAACCTGGCGGGTCGGGAGGCGAACCGGCAACCTCTGGGATGCAAGTCTGACGCTCTAACCGCTCACCCATGACTGCCCGACGTATGTGTGAGTATGACAGAGTATGTGTGCGTGTGTGAGTGTGACAGTGTGTGAGTGTGTGCGTGCATGTGTTCTGCGAGTGAGTGTGTGTGACAGTATGCAAGTGCGTGTGCGGGTATGTGTTTTGTGAGTACGTGTGACAGTGTGTGTGCGTGTGACAATGACAGCTGTCTCTCGTGGCCAGGTCCTCTGACACTAATCGTCACCCCAGCAAGGGGTCCTTGGACAACCCATACACTGCTGTGGCACAGAGGGGGAGGCGGAGGAGTGGAGTGGAAAGGAGAGATGGAAGGAGGGAGTGATGGAGGTGTAGATGAAGGAGAGAAAAGAAGAGAAGAGAAGAGAAGAGAAGACTGGCAGAGGTGGACAGCACAGAAGGAAAGACCAGTGCAAATGTAAAGGAGAGTGGCAGAGAGTGAAGGAGATGGAGAGGGGAGGAGATGAGGTGCTGCTGAGGATTTAAAGAAAGAGGAAAAGGCTAGAGTAGAATGGGCTCAAACATGAAGAGTGCAAAAGAGAGGTGGTTGGATGGAGTGGAGAGAGATGTGGGATGGTGAGGGGGGCAAATGAGAGCGTGGAGGAGGTTGATCGGAGACCAGGAGCCTATACTACAAAAGCTGGTTCAGGAGTTAACCAGGCTAAGTTAAGAGGTAAATCATCTAATAGAAGAGCCTGAAGTCCTCATTTTCTTACGAATCATCTTAAGAAAGAAGAATTTTCTTAAGAATCATAGATTGAGAACTCCAGGCACTTCTATTAGATGATTTACCTCTTAACTTAACCTGGTTTACTCCTGAACCAGCTTTGAAGTATAGGCCCCACAAGAGAGGGAGGATAATATCTGGAGAATGATGTACTGTATGTGGTCCTTACCAGTTCGACCACCAGAAGAACATGATGCAGACACAGCTCCGCTGTTCCGTACCTGCGGAAGAGGGGAACAAAGGAACATGAAAACACCACCACGGTCAACTGTAACATTTATAAGCCACCCCATGAAGCGTCCAGGCAGTTTTACTTTAGTCGGTCTACAGGTTGGACCTACTAAGAAGACATTGGCCGACTTAAGTGGGCACAAAGGTGCAAATTGTTTTCAATACAAGGGCCTTATGTATATGGCCAATGATTTGTAATCTTCAAGTTTCATGATGCCCACAAAAGTGTCAATTTCATAGAAATGGTAAAAATCTCATCAAGATATCACACAGTGTCTCTACGATTCACCTGAAGCTTTCGCCAATTCCAAAACAGCATTACTTGATTAACTGATGAATGCAAACCGGGCCTCACTTTGTTAGTAATCTTAATGACCCAACTGTGAGTGGTTTGGCGTCATGGCCTTGGTTAGCTCTGTACGACGTGTTGAATCATACTGAACACTTTCACAACAGGCACATCCTTTCACCGTGTCAAGAGTGTGGCCATGCCTTTCCAGGCAACACCTTGGCTTTTTCCGAGGAAAAACTGACCAAAACAGGAGCACCTTCCTGAAGTGAGGTGCACAGGGCTAAATCTGGAGGAGACTATCAGTGTCAGCAGGGGTGAGAATGGAGAGAGAGAGAGAGAGAGAGAGAGAGAGAGAGAGAGAGAGAGAGAGAGAGAGAGAGAGAGAGAGAGAGAGAGAGAGAGAGAGAGAGAGAGAGAGAGAGGTGCGAGAGAGGGCTGGTGAGATAGAGGTGAAAGAAAAAGAGAGAGACAGCACTGCAGAGAGATAAAGGTAAAGAAAGAGAGAAGGGTAGAGAGAGAAAGAAAGGGAAAAAAAGGATAGAAAGAAAGGTAGGAGAGTAGCATACCGGGCCAAGAAGCACCAGACATCGGTGGCCAACAGAGCCGTCTGCACATCCGACTGCAGCAGAGCACACAGCAGGGAGCGCTCCTGTAGAAGAGAGAGAGAGAGAGAGACAGAGAGAGAGAGAGAGAGAGAGAGAGAGAGAGAGAGAGAGAGAGAGAGAGAGAGAGAGAGAGAGAGAGACTTTTGACTTTTCAACGCACATTTATCAGCCCACTTCCAATCAGCAGAGCACCCTTCTGAAGGCAAGTATGGATGTGGTGGATATAAAAACTAAATACATATAAATATGAATTAAATACATAAATAAAAATTAATACAAATATTCATACAAACATACATAGATAAAAAAGGCTAAAATAGAAAAAAAAGAAAAAAAGAAAAGAAAGAGGGAGAGGGAGAGTGAAAAAACGAGATAGAATGAAAAGAAAGGGGGAGACAGAAAAGGAGGAAAGGAGGAAGTGTAAAAAGTGTTTTTCTCTCCACTAACCTTTACCATGGAAAAAAACATTAAAATAGAAAAAAAGAAAGAAAGGAGGAAAGGAGAGGGGGAAAGTGAGGGGAAGAGGGACAATGAACAAAAAGGAAGCGTGTTAAGAGCTTGTTAGGGGGGTGAAGGTCTTAAATGTTGTACCGTTGGAAGACAACCAAAGTGTGTGATAATTTGCATGTATGTGCCAAAACATGACAGACAGCAGTCTGGCACACCAAACAAAAGCAGCAAGCACGGTTGTTTGGTGTGCAGTACTGCGTGCGTACCAGCGGGGGGAGCTGTGGGGCTGGTAGTGCGGCCACACAGCCACAGAGGTGCACACAGACGTGCTGGTGCAGGCTCACGCTGCTCTGGGCCTGACCATGCAGCATCACCCCGGGCAACCGCACCGGCCACACACGCTCCAGCACGCACCGTCCGAAACTCTGGAACACCGCCTCAAACACACTCAACCTGAGAGAGAGAGAGAGAGAGAGAGAGAGAGAGAGAGAGAGAGAGAGAGAGAGAGAGAGAGAGAGAGAGAGAGAGAGAGAGAGAGAGAGAGACTTTCACTGTGATATCAGACAAGCTCCGTTTTTGAAGCGATGCAAGGAAAATGACTACCGGCAAAGAAAGTGGATGTAACCAAGAAGCGTCATTTTGTTTCCTTTCCGGTATCCACTTTATGTCGGGTGAACGCCCCTTTAGGAGACCTTCGGTTAGGAGACCTTCGGAGTCCTGAGGTTGAGAATCAATAAAGTCCCCTTAGCGCTGTAGATGGCGGTAGCGCACGTCTTGCGCAAACACCTCAAAAAGAGAAGAAGAAGTAGGGGACAATGCCCCCTTAGGAGACCCAACTTGAGCACACGCTTTTGCATTGAGTGGGCGTGGTTTGCGATATCTTTGTTTGATTCAGTATTTTTGCTACCGGTTTCTGAAGAAGCTTGAAGTTGACAAAACTCAAAGTTGCTTAGTATGCCATTGGTAATGTAAATAAGGCCCTTGCATTCAAAATAATTTGCACTCACAAAGTCGCCCAATGTCTTATTAGTAGATCCAATCTGCAGGCCGACTAAACTAAAACTACATGCTATAGATTAAAGCGCTATGGATGACTCATGGGGTGTTTCTGTGGTTGTATTCAACCTTGCGTCCTCCACTTGTGCTTCTGGCCTCGCCCTGCCTCCTGGCCCCGCCTCCGTGGAGAAAACAATTAAGTTTCCCCGCTGTCAGCCTAGCCAAAACAATTTTTGGGGGACTATTCTTCATTTACCATCCTGTTTGAAAATGAGGAAATGACTAAACAATTGAGCTTTTGCAAGATATTGAAATATAATGTTGTTGTCAGTGATGTCATCACAACGTATTACTTCCTGGTACGAGGCCACAAGCACAAGTGGAGGACGCAAGGTCACATATTGGAACGCGCCCACTGAATCAAAGGTGTCTGATGTCACGTGAAGAAAAGGGCTAATTGGGACATACCTGGGTGTCTCTTCTGAGTAGCGTTTGCCATCGCACCACAGCTGCAGCGTCCCCTGTGGCTGGGAGGGGAGCTGCGCCAGCACGCTGACCAGCAGCAAGCAGTGGGCCAGAGCAGTGTCCCCACTAAAGGCTGTACACAACACACACACACACACGCACACACACGCACACACACATGCACACACACGCACACACAAAACAGAGGGCTACCGCAGTTAGGAACTTGCATGATTTTGGTTGTTTTTAAAGATCATGGTTAAGAGGATTGTAACTTAAAGGCGTGTAGGCCAGTTGTTGTAAATCGATCATACTGTATAGTGCAATGTTCCTCAAACTTTTTCAGGCCAAGGACCACTTTGCCTCCCCAACAATGTTCAGGGACCACCCGTCAACTGAATTGACAGTTGACGGGTGCTAATTTGACACTGATGATATCGATGCAGATTACTTACCGGTAATTCACATTAATTCACATTACATGCCTGTCTTGTTGTAGTGAAAATATGACAGTTATGCATGCCTTTGAAATAATGTCACATATATAGCCTACTCCTAGCTTGTCTTGGAAAAGTAGAAATCCCCTTGCGGACCACCTGAGCTCTGTCGCGGACCACTAGTGGTCCCCGGACCACACTTTGAGAATCACTGGTATAGTGCATAAGAGTGTATAGTTGCATATGCAAATTGTTAAATATGCATGTTGCATATGCAAAAGTAAAAGTTTTCTGTTCTATATTCAACTCAATATACTGTATGCAAAGAAATGTCTCTTCTTCTCAAAGAAAAAAAAATGCAAATTGTGCTCTTCTTACACACATACATACAAATACTCACACTGCTTTTCAGCCAAGATGGTCTCAACAAACGGCCTGAAGTTGAGGAGTTGCGCCAGGAGCGCGTCCATGGCAACAAGCACCGCCCCTCTCAACTCCTCAGTCAGCGCTGGCGTAAGGGAGGGAGCGCCAAGGCAGGGAGGGAACTTACTGGAAATGACAAAGAGAGAGAGAGAGACTTGATTAGTCACGGTATGCTTCTTATAATCACCTTCCTGATCTTTCCTTGTAATTTCACCATGCGTCACAACATTCACACAAGTATTCACATATGGGGCTGGGTGATGACATAAATAATGAACACAATACATTTTATCTTATCATGCATTCCAGCTCTACAGTTGACAACTTGATTTATAGCAGGGGTGGCCAAACTACGGCCCAAAGCCCAAATATGCCTTTTTTAAAAAGTTTTTTTTTTAATACTTTGAATGAAGTCTGCTTCTTAATCTCAAATACGCTTTTCCTCCCATTATCAAGACTTTCCTGTTTCCTCATATCATTTCCTTCTAATTACAATATGTGTCACAACTCACAATACTTAATTCTCACACCTTAAGCTAGTAGGTAATGCTAAAAACAAACGCCCCCACGATAAGTAGCATTTTGCCATGTCATTGAGCCATACAGTCACTTCCAGTTGTTTGATAGCAGGGGTGGGGAAAACTAAGGCCTGAGGGCCACATTTGGCGCGCCATGACAACAAAACATGATCGTGGCCCGTTTCGTTATCCCAATATTAAATATTCTACTGTATATTGGCTGCAAAGCACCAAAGCATCTTCAAACAGTGTACAGTGTGAGATAGCTAGTAAAATTCTGGATCTAAAATGCAGTCTAGTCCGTTTCAGAAACTTGTGCTCTTCTTTATTTTCCATTGGCGCCTTGGAAACTTAAGGTTCTATTTCGTTCCTTCTGACTGCCAGAGGCGGTGCTTTCAGCACATGAATGTTCATCTCACGGATCACGCAGGTCGAGGACGGAGTCGGGTGCTCACGTGGGACCTGTCGCTGGTGCTGCAAGCCCTCTGCAGCGCACCGTTTGAGCCCCTGTCGACAGCAGACATCTCCTGGCTCTCTTTGAAGACCGCCTTCCTTCTGGCCATTACATCGGCGAGGCATGTCAGTGAATTGCATGCACTCTCTGTCAGCGGTGGCACCCTGGCGACAGTGGGGTCACTTTGTGGCCTAACCCGTTGTTTCTGCCGAAGACCCTCTCTACTAATTTTGTCAACCAACATCTTAGCCTGGCGGCGTTTACGGAGGATCAGGACGGGGGCTCTGGACTTTTGTGTCCGGTTCGCGCCCTCAGGGTGTACACATCCCGTATGGCGGATTTTCGTCGGAGTCACGCCCTGTTCCTGTGTCACACAGGGCCGAGGAGAGGTCTGGCACGCTCTAAGCAGAGGCTGTCCAAATGGATTGTGGAGGCCATTCTGTATGCCTACAGGCATGGTAACACTCTGATTCCTCGAGGTGTTCGGGCACACTCTACTAGAGGTATGGCTGCTTCGTGGGCGTCACTGAAGGGCGTGCCCCTTTCGGACATTTGCAGAGCAGCTTCATGGACTTCCAGCTGCACTTTTACAAGATTTTATCGACTCAACGTTGTTCCACATAATCCTGTGGCAACGGCGGTGGTTTCAGGCCCAACAAAATAACTAGCGGGTAAGCACTCCTCATGACTTTGTTGGTATTAGTCATCCATGTGCTGAAAGCACCGCCTCTGGTGGTCAGAAGGAACGAAATGGAACGAAGGTTAAGTATATAACGGCTCTATGAATTCCGGATGACCACCAGAGCTTGGCAGTCACTCGGAGTGTATTCGAGAAGATTTGCCTAGAGGCCACTTCCTGGGTTCACCAGTGTTTTAACCCCCGACACGGGGTCACCGGGTGACGTCACCCAGGTCACGTGTGATTTTGTTGATACCAATTCTTGACCTGCGTGATCCATGAGATGAATATCCATGTGCTGAAAGCACCGCCTCTGGCGGTCATCCGGAACTCATAGAACCGTGGTTATATACATAACCTTCGTTTTTCAGTATGTGGCCTGCCCAAGTTGGCTTACCCCTGATGCATAAGGTTATTTTGCTGTGTCCTTAATTTCCCAGAATACAAATACATTTTCAGCGGATACACAAAAAAGGGCTACAGAAAGGTCTTAAAAAATTCAAAAGACTGAATAACTGCTTAACACATTGATAGTGGTTGCAATTTGAGCGGATGTTACTATTTGACTACTTGGCACAATCATGAGCTGCGAGAACCACATCATCAGCACAAGTGTTTAACCTGGTGGTTCCCAACCTTTTATGGCATGGGACCCCATTTTGACAACCCATACACATGATCATGAAAAAAAGTAAAACATGACTGAGCTACAGAAGTTGTAGGGTATCAAACCTATAGATATTCATGATAGTCTAAGATTGTAAAGGGTTTTTCAAAGAGAATATTTAATACTGTATAATATTAATCGGTACTCTTTTTTTTTCACACTTTCAGGGGACCCCATTTGAATTCCAGGCGACCCAAAACGTGGTCCCGACCCCAGTGCTGAAAAATACTGGTTTAACCTTTGACCCTTGATCCCTGAGCACCTGCTGCAGGGTCAGTACCTGTGGATCTGCAGGAGGAGCAGGTGAAACCGGGGGGAGCATGAGAAGAGAAAGTCTTTGAACTCCTGCGGCAAACAAAAACAAACAAAAACAAAAAAACAAAATAACCCGTTAGTTCCCATGACCACCACCGACACAGGATGCCAGATAAGCCCTTTGAGGCGTTCCAGCGTTCTAATCATATTTCTCTGGAAGTTTCTCACCTTAACGTAGTGCACGAGCGTGTTGGCAAAGAACCGGCACATCTTGGTGCTCTTCTGGAAGAGCTTGACCTCGGGGCTGTGTGGCTGTGGAGATAAAAAGAGTGAGGGGCTTTTTAAGGCCAACAGGAAACACATGCACCACATTAATCATTCCTTACGAAAGCCAAGCGTCACCGCTCTCCCCAGATCTCGTGTAGTTAAGGTGACCACCTTGACAACAAACACCCCGTCCCACCTTGACAAAGCAAAATTAACATTTGGCTTGCGAATGTATGTATTTTCCAGAGCTGGCTTTCAAAGAATGGCATAAGCCATTTATTTTCCATCATGTTTTATACTTAACTACACAGCACATAGTGCCTATAAAAAGTCTACACATGTGTCAGGTGATCAGATCTGTCACAATCTGTCAGATTTGAGTGGGCTAATATTGCCACATCAGAATGTGCACTTAGGGCTGTGCAATATATCGTATTTTCATCACGATAACGATATTGCATCAAACGATAGCAAATTTCATAATATCGGGTTGAAACAATATGCGCAACAGAGCCTTCCCCTCCATGTGAGCCACTGCCAGCACAGCTGACTTGCTAACCCGCCACGGCTCACCTTGTCCTTGACTAACAAATGAAGGGTTTATTTGCAAAACGGTGTATCTCCATTTTGTAGAATGTTGGGAAATTGACCTTTTGTATTGGTAAGTCCATTGCATTGCATTGCAATATGCATTTTATATAGGTTTAGAAAGTATGTTCCCAAAATATTTGAGCATCAAGAATTCACACATAGATGATAGGACCTCTGAACAGTCATTTACAATAATAAAATGCAAAAGTCAAAAATGGTGGATACACCGTTTTGCAATGAAACCCTTCAAATGTTCTTTGGGAAAATCTCCCTGCCATCCCTTTAGGTTTTCTTTTCAGTGTATAGGAGGGCAGATAGAACGTGGCCTCACGGCCCGGTTTTCTAATGTAATCATTGTTGAGTATACCAGTGCTTGAGCTATAAGAGGGGTTCCCCTCTCTCCCTCGTTAGGCACTTATCTTAATGTACTAGAACATGACACGGGAGTGGATTTTCACTCCCGTCCCATCCCGGTCCCAGAAAAAAAATCCCATCCCGTCCCATCCCGGGCTGGAGTAAAAGAAACGAATCCCATCCCGTCCCATCCTGTAAGAATGTCTCCAAATCCCGCCCACTCCCACTCAAAATCATTCATTTTCGTCATTTTTATTCCCGCTCCTGCCAGCTCCCATTCATCTTTATTCCCTCTCCTGCCCGATCCCGTTCATCTTAAAAATTTTGACTCCCATCCCGCGGGAATCCTGTGGGATCCGCGGGACCCACGGGAATTCCCGAAAAATGTCATCCTCTATAATGTATACAGCTATTGTTTGGTCGGTCCTGCTGTTCATGACTAAAAAGGCTATCCAGGGCCAACGTGGTCGACAGGAAGAACATGCTTCATGTCAGTCGTCATTGATGACACTGAGGGGATTTCTGTGAGAGAAGATATGCAGCGTTTACTCGGCATGCTCTGGAACTTCTCCATTGGCACTACATCTGGACTGGAGGGGGACGAATGATACGTTTCCAAACTGCTGTTAAAGCACATTTTGCTGATTATCAGGTGAAACGAAAACAAAAGAATCCCTCTTCTAGTTGCCGTATGACTGTTTTGCCTTGGTCTATCGCATACACACACAGGCTAAACGAAAACAAAAAAATCCCTCTTCTAGTTGCCATGACTGTTTTGCCTTGGTCTATTGGGAGGGGTTATGAGGGACAGGAAGTATTGGTGATGATACTGAGTGGGCCCACGTTGTGTGTTTATGCATGGGATAATGCATAAGATCTACTTTTAAAAAAAGGCTCATATGCATGTAACAAATTTATATTTCAAATACTTGTCGTGTGTCATTGTTCCTTTGCCATACGAGGTTCATACTGTATATTGGAGTGTTTTCAACACCGGTCTCTACAGTTGTGGTCTCATTATTTTTCCCCAAGGGCCAAAGTGTGTAGCGCAAATGAGGCTGAGGGCCATACAAATTGTCCGCCCAATAGCACACACATATGTCTTCATTTGTTCCAACCTCACGGCGGGCCAGATGTTTGCCATGCCAGGGCCAGATCTGGCCCGCGGGTCGTCATTTGGAGACCACTGCTCTACAGTTTATTTTCAGTATTCAGTCAAAAGGACTTAACAGGTAACAGGTAACTGACATGGACGTCTCAAACACATCTTAATAGTGGGTAATGGTCGGGAATGTGTAAATAAATTAATTAATTACTTAATACCTGCAATCCTTGTTGTGTGATTTGCTCTGCTAGTTCCAAACAGCTGCTCAGAGAGCCGAGGAGGTCGTCACACAAACAGGATATGATGTCATCGTGTCGTAGGTGCTCCTCTACCAGAGACTGGTGTTTCACACACTGCCTACAATCAGCAATGACGGATGCCATAAGTATACAGCATGGGGTGTCAAACTCAAATTGACTAAGGGCCAAAATCAAAATATGGAACTGTTACGGGCCAAACTGAATATTTATTTTAAAACACTGGAATAAAATTGTATGTTCATACACTTCATACTCATAGTTTAATTTCACACACATTCTTGCCCTTCATATGGTAGTTCAAATGTATCTGCACATCCTGTGTGACATACCAAACTTCCTGTTCAAGTCTTGTTTTGCTATACATTAATGGTGTATGTGGGCCAACGTAATCCACATTTGAAATGATCTTGGGGGCTGAATGAACTGGCACCGCAGGCCAGATTTAGCCCCCGGGCCTGAGTTTAAGATCGCTGGTATACAGGGACTTTTCCAGTGCCCACCCAACTTATTCAATTATTCAGGTTCTGCTCGATTGTTAAACAGGTCTGTGTAAGTATACAAAGATGTGTCCAACGCCCATCCAACTTATTCATTTTCTACAGAAGTGTTAACAACACAGGCCTTGCATGATCGCAAACCAATCAGGCATGTACTGTCGACACTAAACATACAAGTGCTGGATCTCAAATGGTGCACTTGTGCACTTCAATGTTCATGTTTTAGTGTGCATATGGCTTATTAATTACGCACAAAATCATAGTGCCTGAAGTGCCCCCTCTGAGACACAGCAAAGGTCTTACCCAGTGACGGAAGTTGCAAGTGTACAGGGACTTGAGTGCCCACCCAACATATTCCAGTTGTTTGTTTCAGCATTAGCCTTAATCTAACAATAACAGGCCTGTGTTGTCAACACTTTTAAGTATACAGTAGAAAGACTTACCCCGGGTGCCCATTCAACTCTTTCAATTGTCGTTTTCTTGCATTAGTGTTAACCAAACAGGCCAGTGTATTGTCTTAATGATTAGGCCCTGAGTCACTGATAAAGAGGAAGGGAGAGTGCGTCACATACTTGATAGCGAATTTCCAGGTATTGGCGTGAAGGGCCATATCCAGACTGGAGATGATTGAGCAGATGTCCAGGAGATTGTGAATCACTAAAAGAGAACAACAACCAAGATCATGAGAAAATGGTCTTTACTTGAGAACTACAATTTGTCACTCCTCAGGTCCGAAACAATAAGGGTGGGGGAGTGAGGAGAGCGAGAGCAAAAAATAACACTGACTAGATTCATGCCTGGCTGCTGGTTAATGTGTGTGGGTTTGAATGAATGAGAGGCACACTATTTGTATTGGTTAGTGTGTGTGTGTGTGTGTGTGTGTGTGTGTGTGTGTGTGTGTGTGTGTGTGTGTGTGTGTGTGTGTGTGTGTGTGTGTGTGTGTGAGAGACACATGCGTAGCCACAGAGAAGGTATGTCCTGTCCACCAACTAATTTAATCCCATCAACACTGCGTTACGTATTAAACACTGTCGCCATCTGCCCACCTGTGACAATGTCTGACACCTCCTCCTTGGAAGCGTCGTCGTCCAAGCTGACGCGGTCCAGGAGCTCGATCAGGCCTTTCTGCAGCGTGTAGGCCTCTTTAAACAGAGCCTGCAGAAGGTCCCCCACCAGAGACAGCCGGCCATTGTACACCCCCTCACTCTCCTGCAAAAAAAGAAAATAAAAAACGCACCATAGGTGACCATTGTGCACCCCCTCACTCTCCTGCAAAGAAGACACACAACAGGTGACCATTGTACAACCCCTCACTCTCCTGCAAAAAAAAGTCACCATAGGTGACCATTGGCCAACATATATTCTATTCTAATCACTGTGTACACACCCTTCACTTTACGCACCATAGGTGACAATTGTATGCCCAATCAAAAAAAAAAACAATAGTCCTAACAACTTGGAAAAGTATCAACATAATCAATGGCATCATGGTGAATTAATCAGAGTGGCATGGCTGTTCTCTACAAGAAGAAGATACAGTAGGTGTTTAGTCAAATCATTTGTCTGCCGAATAATAAATGGTGGGGGAAGTAATCAGTGCTCTCCCCCATCCTCCTCCATGACTGAGGTACCCTGAGCATGGTACCGTCCCGCCACACTGCTCCATTGGGGCGCCATTGTGGGCTGCCCCTTGCACGGGTGAGGCATAAATGTAATTTCGTTGTGTGCAGTGTACAGTGTTCACTTGTGTGCTGTGGAGTGCTGTGTCACAATGACAATGGGAGTTGGAGTTTCCCAATGGGCTTTGACTTTGGCTAGATTGACGTGCATAAAAGTGCAAAATTAAGTGTCTTTAAAAGCACTGACGTGCAATAATAAAGTACAGTACCTTGCAGTGCTGGAAAGTGTTTTTGAGAAGGTAGAGGACACATGAGGGAACAGAGCGCACTTCAGACAGGCGGCAGGCACCTTCCAGGTTACACACGTGCCTCACACACACAGCCACAGCTTCAAGGGTTTCGATCATCACCTGTGTACCCAAAAGACAGACATGTTAGTCAGTGATTTGCCACACAGAAACACTTTCCACACACAGTGTCAGGGGTTTGCCAAATATTGTTTGCTTTAACTAACTGGGTCATCACCAGGAGTCCACACCACAAGTCGTTTTTATTTTATTTTTATTTACCTGAAGTGAGTTCCTGAGAGTTGCAGTCAGTTCAGGGTTCTGACTGGACAGCCCACTAACTTGACCAGAGATTTCCTCCATCAAATTATCAAACACTTTTACCACCTGCACACACACACAAAACACATGCCCATACATTATAAAAAATAAAATAATTCTTACAAAAAAGATAGCTTCACAGACTCCAAGCTGGGAATTTGAAGTTCATCCTAGCGGACAGTGACACACCTTTGGTAGAACTTTGGAGAAGCATTCCTCTTCCAATTCAGACAGGCGTAGATGTGGAAGGAACATGTCCATGATTATCCTCAGGATACCTGATAATGTAAACAGCACTGAATGCGCATGGCTGTTTATGTCACGTTTGTAAATAGCCCAGCAAGAAATCACCATGTACTTACGTGTGTGTTCTGTCCAACTTTCGGTGCGACAGTGAATCGAGTGCACGGAATTAAAGAGTAACAATGCAGTGTGACTTCAGAGACAATGTTTTCATTGAATCGCTATCAACAGATACAACAGAGAAACACGAGCACCAGAAGACTTGTATGACAGCGATAAATAAGAAATGTGCATAGTACGTATTTATTTTGAAAGGATATAACGAGTTTGGGCAGGACCGTCCTCAACTCATTTTTGCACATGTCAGGGTTCCACTGCTCAACCTCCTCGAGAAGAGTTTTCTGCGACATGGTGGTCCCGCAAGTAGAGCGTTGTCCACTTCACATTAACGTAGCTTTGTGTTACCACTTTCTAGCTAAATTAGTCAGGCTACTATCAACATGTACCCTTCAGTTCGACTACACTTATTTAAGATACTGTTCACTTCATTTCGAGTGACACATCAAAGCAAGACACGAAGGTTGTCTGACAGACAGACAAACGTTACTTAACCGGTTGGCTAATGTTTGTTGTTACTAAACCATCCTAGATTTCCCTTTTTTCCGAGACTTAAAACGACTCAAGCGCATGTCTGATAACTATCTAACCAACGTTACCCAATATGTGATTAGCCAAGACATCCCTTTTCGATACGTAACCCAAAACAACAACAAATAAGATGCTACATGAAGTAATTTACTCACGTACAAAACTAAAATGTTTAGAAATTGCTCTAACTTTCGCGCGGTCTCATGACGTCAAACTACTCTGTTTGACGCATTACTGCCACCAGTAGGTTTGGAGGATTACTGCACAACTATTCATTGCTGTGATGAGAAAGATGTAAAGTTTTGTTGATATAATTATACATCACAAAAATATAGTTCGCATCTGAGTATATAGGTGTGTAGGAGTAGGACTAGTGGCTTTTATTATTGTGGAAGCTGTATATTATGGTGAATAGCAATGCTTCAAAGAAAATTGCTGACACATTCAACCATAGAGAACATAATTTATGATAGGCCTAAATAAATAAATAGCCTACATAAATAAATACAGAAACAAATAAATAAACAGTGCCACTATTTAGTTATTGATTAAAGATGATTTTATTATACACCGTATGTATATATGCACTTATAGGCCTATACGTATGTGCACATCATCGAAGCATGCAGCTTGGAATATACATTGTATTCTTGGTGTTTTATGTTACTGCATTACCTGTACAGAAAGAAGCAGATTGCACATACATATCAGTATCTGCAACATGAGGACATAAGTACTGAATGAATGCAGCAATATCCAAGATCAAGACTTTGTTTAGGACTTCGAGGCATTTATTCATGAATCATTATGTGCCTGTCATACAATGACAAAAGTATGGCTTATATGTAAAATTGTTGGCCTAAAAGGCTTCCTGCTACGTAGAAAAATTCACATCTAAACTCATATATATCAATACTGTAGAATGTAAAATAGACAGAGACAGATGTACTTTATCGGTCCATTGGGAACTGTGTCTGAAAGGAACGTGTGTGCATGGATGGCTTACTGTAACTGAGAGAAAGTTTGGTAGCCTAAATGTATATCTGTGTCTGAAAAGTCTAATGGTTGCTGTGGATGTCTGTGTCTGTGTGTGTCACTCACTCTCCGCATCCACCCCAGGACTGCTGACACACGGGTGAAAACAGTCGGCCTGCGGCGTAGGTTACAGCCACGCAGAGAGCCAAAGCTGACAATGCCATGGACCACGTATCTGCCATGTACCCAGCAATTCAGAGGACCACCCGAATCTCCCTGCAGGCATACATACAGTAGGTTTCATACTTACAAACATTCGTGTGGTGAGGAGGGGTAAGATGCTAAGCAATTTTTGACCAACAGCAGTTTCCAACAATCAGAGGTTGAAGAGTATGCTGCAGTGGTGCGCAGCCGGGAGGCTTACGAACATGCAACCCTAGAGCACAAGGTTAGATCAGGCATCATTCATGATGGCTTCACTCCTCTGCCGGATTAATGCACAGGCTAGATATGGCTGCAGCCTAGGGCCCCCCACCTTCCAGGAGGACCCTAATTGGTCAAATGGGAAAAAACTGCTTAATTGTGACAAGATGAAATATTGAAAAATGCATTTGTCGTGTTAAGTATGGTTGGTGAAAATATTATCTTTATTATTGCACTGTCTACATTTTTCCACACCAGCTAAAATGACAAGTATGAAATCTTACTAGCCAAACACACACTCACTAAAGGGTCAAAGTGGCTAAGTTGGTCTTTTCTACCTGCCAAAATGAAATATCACAAGCATTTGGCCGGTTGGCTGGTGTTAATTTAGATCCCTGCTGATAAATGAACGACAGAATTCTACAGCGTGAGTGCGTGCGTGCGTGCGTGCATGCGTGCGTGCGTGCGTGCGTGCGTGCGTGCGTGCGTGCGTGCGTGCGTATGTGTGTGTGTCTGTACGTGTTACTCAGGTGATGGCTTTTATGTAAGCAAAAGGCGATGAAATCCTGCCACTACATAATTTGTTCATGCAATTTGCTGAACTGATCTTAATTAGCACGAACCACTGTACAGTACTCTGTGAGTTCCTGCACAGGTTTTATACATTTATTTTTTTAACTTCTTTAACTTTATCTGTTTGTTTTTTTGTTGAGGTTTTATTTTTATGTTTTTATGTTATGTTTTATGTTAGGTTACATTGCATCCAGAGTTGAGGCCTCCCCCAGCACAGAGCATGATGGGTTTGACTGCCCTCCCCCACCAGCCCAATCCAGAGCAGGTGCGGAGGCCCACGACGGGCAGGTAGGCCTGCTTTAGCACAGCAGAGATGCTGCCCTTAGCTGCAACGAAGAGAGAGAGAGAGAGAGAGAGAGAGAGAGAGAGAGAGAGAGAGAGAGAGAGAGAGAGAGAGAGAGAGAGAGAGAGAGAGAGAGAGGGAGGGAGAGGGAGGGAGAGAGGCACATAAACAGTCAAACAGTCAAACAAACGAACAGACGAGCAGCCAGTAGGAAGACAAATTACATAGACAGATTGCCAGTGAGCAGGGAGCATGTGAGAGATAGATGGGTTTATCTGAAATCACCTGCGTTGGCAGCACGTAAGCAGAAGGCAGTACGGAACCAGTTTTTTTACTTTCTCAAGCAGGGGTGCGTTTCTCGACATCATCGTTACGAACTAACTTAGCAACTTACTTGGTTGCAATGCAATTTCCCATTGGAAACCTAGTAAGTTGCTAACTGGCTTGCAGCGATGCTTTCAAGAAACAGGGTCCAGGATTTTCCACACATGACTGATAGTTGAAAACTCTTACAAGAGGTGCGTCCCCAGCCAGTGATGTAGCAGACGTGGTTGTGATTCAGCACCTGGCCAGGTGGAGGCAGTGTAGCCAGACTGACAGCAGAGTTCACCTGGGCCTTCGATGACAGGTGCAGCAGCGCAACGTCATGTCTGGAGGGAGGGGCAGCATGGACACACATTCATATACCTACACACATTGGCCTCGTTTACATGAGACATTTAATTCAGAATTAACTATATTTAATTCTGAATAAAGCTTAATTCCGCTTTGAAAACATCATGTAAACACTTCTTAATTCGGAATTAAATGAAAGATCAAAGGAAACTCGACAGAACTATTTAATTCTGAATTATTATGAATAATTAATTATTCTGAATAATTAATGTAAACGTAGCCAATGTGTAAATACGGGTTCTCGCTTATAGGTGCAAACAAACACAGATAAATGTCACAGGACACACTCACACACCATATGCTTGCTCACATGTTGGTGTTTTGGTCCTTTTTGAAGGAATATTTCAGGAAGGAATATCAATGGCAGACTGTTTGATTCACCATATGTCAGTCAAGAATAAAATGATGCAGAAAGATGAATGATATGCATTCACGCTTAAGTGCAAACAAACACAGATAAATGTCACAGGATACACGCACACATCATATGCTTGCTCATATATGTTGGTGTTTTGGTCCTTTTTGAAGGAATATTTCAGGAAGAAGGAATATCAGTGGCAGACTGTTTCAATATATAATTCACTGTATGTCAGTCAAGAAGAAGATGATGCAGAAAGATTTCTTTACCCTTTGGTGATTTTTCTGGGGTTCCATCTGGGATGAGTGAAGACTTGTCTGACACTCAGGATCTGTTCCAGTCCACTGTGAGAGTTCAGGTCGTGCTCCCCCAGTACAACACGCCAGATCCTTTGTCTGATAATGTTGTTATAAGCATATTATGGTCAGCAGCTGGTCTACTTAGGCTGTATTGCAGACTCAAAAAAAAAGTGGCCACACGAAAAAGAAAAAAAATTGAACCCTGCTTTGGACAATAACCAATGAACGGGAAGATCACCTTCTAGAGTCCAGAATGATTTATACTTAAAACTGTATGGCCCTACCGTGGTTCTAACGCCTAAAGGTAGGGCACAAGACTGTTATACCGGCGACCCGGGTTCTGGCCGGGGATCATTTCCCGATCCTCCCCCATCTCTCTCTCGCACTTGCTTCCTGTAACCATCTCACACTGTCCTATATAATAAACCAATAAAATCCCCTAAAATATATATATTTAAAAAAAGAATTTAAAAGTGGTATGTTATACGCTATAATATTATGTTTTACGATATAATATAATACAGTACTTGCGAACGCAGTGTGCAGCGGTCATGACCCAGTCTCTGGCGACCAGGGTGCCTCCGCAGGTGTGGTGGTACTGGCCATCCCTGCCCCTGTACTGCAGTGACACCTGAGGACCAGAGGTACAGTACCGGCCGTTAGCACACCTCTATGTTTTAGTGGTGGAAGAGTCAAGTCAGTCACAAAGTGAAGTCATTTTATGCTGTAGAAAACAACAGGGTTACCCCAAAGCAGGGCTGCTGCTAAGGTTTTGGAGGCCCCAGGCATAACTGGCCAGGGGGGCTCCCTCATAATTAAATGATAATAGTAATACATTTTTAAGTCAATCTCAATTTAGGACTCATCAATTTTGGGGGCAAAGTGGTTGAGGCCCTAAGCGCTCTGCTTAGTCTGCTTATGCCTAGCGGCGGCCCTGCCCCAAAGTATGAAAATAAGACAGCAGAAACACAAAACGGAGTGCATAACAATGATAAGACAAAGGGAACTTCAGAAAAATAGATTAAGAAAAGAGAGAGATAATGTACTGCAGGGACACCTGAGGAGCAAAGTTACGGGCCGGTAGCACAGCTCTATGTTTAAGTGGCGGAAGAGTCAGGTCACAAAATGAAGTGAAGTCATTTTACACCGTAGATAAATAATAACAGGGTTGCCCCAAAGTGTTTTTCATCATACAGTATGTATGAAAATAAGACGCCAGAAATACAAAACATAATACTGACAAGGCAAGTGGATTTAAGAAAAATAGTCTAAGAAAAAAGAGAGAGATAGTGTGTCGAATTACATTGCACTTAGCTTATGCCTTTACTCAAAGCAACTTCTTTAGGTACGGCGCAGGGTATTGGTTAGTCCCTGCAGCAATGCGGGTTTAAGTAAATTGCTCATGGGCCGTGGACCCATAACCCATGGACCCATAACCCTGGCATGGAATAACTGTGAGCCTACAGCATTGGTTTTCAAAGTTCACAGGTTTAAATTTAATTGATGAGTACACAGAGGACTATGGGAAGCAGAGTAAATAAATGAAGAGTTCAGATGCAAAACCCCCTAACTCCATTTCTGAAGACCTGCACTTCTATATTTTTAGAGAACCTCGTTGTTGGTTTGATTTACATTCATGTACTTCATAATACATATAAATAGTTATATTACATAAATAAAATAAAAAAAATATTCAATTTTGATAGCTTTGTATTAAATAAAAATGAATTAAGATTATTTTCTGAAAAGGCACTTAGGGGGTTTTGCATCTGAACTCTTCAAATACTGTCTTGCCATTTCATTAATGTCTGAAATGCTCCAGAAATCCTTTACCTGCCATCTGGACAACATATTAGATGTTCATATTAATATACGCCAGAGAAGCCGATAGGGTGTACAAATGTGTCATTTGTCCCAGACCCAGGTATAGAGGGGGCCCAAAATTGTGTTTCCATTACATTATATATATTGCATGGGGGGGCCTTTAAGATGACTTTGTCCTGGGCCCAGTAAAAGCTGTCAGTGGTCCTGATATATGCACAGTAAAGTAGGCTGCACTCACCTGCCATGGCCAGTAGTTTGGTTGGGCCACGTCACCATTCACAATCCTTTTGTGAACCACCGTCCTCAGTATGGGTGCAGACCTGTGATTTTCTAGTGTTTACATATAGAAGTAAATACATACAGTAAATGCCCTAATACATTTTGTGACATTTCAGCCGTTTGGCTCCATGTTGTTTGCCTGGGATGACATTGGTCATCCCAATGTAACAGAAGCATAATCAACATTATGCCTTCAACATGTTTGACAGTATGATGACAGGCTTCTTTTTTAGTTTCAATATTTGCATATATACGGCTTGTTTCTTTTTGAAGGTCAGCATAGACATAATGAATAAATAAATAAATGTGCCATTATTGTTTCTGCATTCCAACACTGAACGCCAAAATAAAAGTCATCGTAATTTCCATCAAATGAATGACAATGTCCCAATCCAGAGACTTTGGTGTGACCCTCAGACAACATGATCCACAACCCTAGTACAGGTCACTCCACCACCAGTGCCGCTATCCAAAAACTTCCCTCACTGACCTGTTGCTGTGCTCAGAAAATACAAGCAGCTCACAAGCAACTGGAGGAGCAGAATTGCCATAAGTGGATATCATCTATACCTGAAACACACACACATACATATCGTACAAAATAGACAGAAGCACAACATTGGGGGAGGGGAGGATGAATAAAGGTGAGGATAAAAAGACAGAAACTGTCCCAAAGACTCACCTGTTGATGAGTGATAGTGCTCAGTTGTCTTGAGGCATTGTTGATGATAATACAGTATGCCACACATATCCCATCCCTGCCGCCAAGTAGACTAACAAACTAAGCAAATATGTAGAGCAGGTAGAAACATGGTCCGATTACAAATGCAAATACCTGGCATCCCTGTTCAATTCTTTAAAGTGTATCACCTTTCTTCTTCTGCACGGCACGGCACTATGGTCTCCACCCTTTGGTATGGGATCTTTCCCCTCTTCTCTCTCTCTCTCCCTCTCTCTCTCTCTCTCTCCCTCTCTCTCTCTCTCTCTCTCTCTCTCTCTCTCTCTCTCTCTCTCTCTCTCTCTCTCTCTCTCTCTCTCTGCTATATCAAATGTTTTCTTTCTTTCTTTCAAATCCACAAATCCATCTTATTGTGAAAACGAAAAAGTATGATTGTTGCAATGAACGAGCGTCATGGAAAATGCTTCTAAAAGGTCCAAGGTGAGTATTGGGCTTACAAGACTTATGAAGGACCATTGGTTAGTGAATGTGAGTGAAACCCCATCTTGACAGTGGGTACATTTTCATCCTCTTTAGCGGACTCAATATGCACATGCTCTGATTCTCTCAGACTGTGACCCACCCAAGGCGAGACCCCACAGTGCAGAGTAGATGAAGTGACATTATGCTGAAACTACTGATGAATTATCTGTTGAAATTCAATCCTGACTGAGGAGTTGTATATTCAGGCTGATCGACCGGTTGGTTCATCCATTGCAAACCAATATTGACTTATTAGAAACCAAAATTGACTCATTGGAGGGTGTGCATAAGACATTGGCCTGTGGACCTTTTTATGAATGTAAAGTAGCCTAGACCAATATTATGTTGTTTTTGATACCTAAAGAGTAGACTGCCGGCCTATACCAAAGAGCATACACTGTAGTCAGTATTCAAAGTATATCAAATTTTTATGGTACAGTCCATGAAATCACCATCATATAATTTATTTAACTTTTTCGCTTCACATTTAGCAAAAGGAGAGTGTTTTGATTGACACTTTTTTTTCATTGTAATTGAATTCACATGATTATTGTTTTTTTTTTACAATGAAATTAGAGCGTCTCTTTCATCACTATAGTTACAAATATAACATTTGGGTGACACTCAACTTACACTTTCACTTTATGTCATATGTATGGCATAACAGTGTCATAATAGTGTCGTAACAGTCATGCACGTGTCATAAACATTAAATCAATGCGGTAAACATTTTATGACTGTTGCCATCAAGTGACGTTCGGTTATGGTGAAGACAGCCCAAACAATATAAAGTTTTCATGACCATAAAACTTTCATGACATTTACATTATGTTTATCCCCCCTTGTAAGGTGTTTGGGTCGTTTTGACCCATTTTCATTTTTTGGCTTGAGAAAAATAGTATCAGTTATTATTCTTTCACAATGAGATTCACTGGCTTTGCCTCATTTTCAGCGAGGAACATGAATCAGAAAAAAAAAGAGTGACCACCCCTTGCTAACCCCCCCTGCAGATTTCTATTACACAGGAGGTGTTCCCGGGTCATTTCGACCCGTATCACTTTGAGGGGCTTATACATCAATATTTTCTAAACTCTCTGATACAACAGTGATCAGTGGTGTAGTCTACGTAGAACGCGGGTATACGGAGTATACCCACTTCTAAATTTCAGGGATTTCAGTATACCCACTTAAAATGGATTGATCCATTGTTTTGAATAGCACAAATATATACAGTATACCCACTTCAAAAAACGCTCAAATATACAGTATACCCACCATAAAAAAGTAGACTACACCACTGACAGTGATCACATGTTGAGTAGACAAGGCAGAGGGTGAAGTATGTGGAAAAAGCAGATATTGTTTGGTCCTTCAGTTGTGCATCAATGTTTCAAGCTTGCGCGATAAGAGCACAAGTGGTTCAATCCGAGAGCTTGGATTGAGTTTACTCTCTTTCTTCATTGTCTCCTTATCTTTCTCTCTCTGTATCTCCCACTCTCAAAAACACAAATAAACAGAAATTCTCAGGCAGGATGAGGGGAACATGAGGGTGAATATGAAGTATGATTTTTCTCATTTTTCATTATTTTTCCCTATATGCCCGGGTCAAATTGACCCGAACACCTTCTACGTAACCAAAACACAAACACCTTACAAGGGTTAAGCGCATGTCATGACACTGCTTTGACAGTATTATGACAGTTTGTTAATTGTTCCAACTGTTTTGCATTGGTAAGTAGGCTACATCTCTAACCTTAACTCCTTGCCCTTTCCCCTCATTTTACTTTATTGTGTAGTGTTGTTATCTAAAATGTTGTACAAATGATTTATGTTTTCGTTTGGAATCCATGCCTCCTTGTGTGTTGCAGTGAACCAATGCCAGTATGACTTTTTTGTTATCAAAGGTAGGCTTATGTAGGCTACTTTTGTAGATAATAATGTAGCACCAAAAGTTACAGTAAGTGTATGTGTCTGTGTGTGTGCGGGGCGGGGGTGGTGGGTGGTGGGGAACGGGGTCTTTACTTACATGGAGAGGGTGCATGGATGACAGATTACTCATCTGTCACAGGTAGAAGGTCGAGATAATACTAAAAGGAGGGCTTTATAGGGGGTTAGCCAATCAACCATGCCTTCCTGGAGAACCCTGTATAAATACCCCATGGCACTTTTTTCAGATGTTTTTCTTGTATTGAGAGTGTGAAGGAGATGGATCCTCCTCCTCCTTCTTGTGCCGAGGGGAGATGTTGTTGGGGAGCTGTTGTATGTTATCAACTGGTGGTGAAGTCCAATGAATGAGTTTTAAATCTCTAGATGTAATAATCAGATAAATCACATTGACAATGGCAATCTGTCTTCTCCTGAAAGCTGTACACGCCACGGATAACATATTGTACATAACATAAAGATGGTTCAAAGAAATAAATACTGTACACAAAGAGATGCTGAAGAATTAATGTTTTATTCATCCATGTGGTTATGGGTGAAGATAAGGAATAGGTGAGAGGGGAGCCATGGTCCCATATCGAAGTCATGAGAGACTTCATGCACCAATGATCTGAAGAAAACAAGAGAAATACAAGATTTTACTGTAGGTCGCAAACACTAACCACAAAACAAACATTAACCTGCAACATCATTTAATCAACCACATTCTACTTATATGTATCATTTTTATTTTTCATTTATTTTATTTTCAGTTTTTATTTTTTTAAATGTTGTTAGTAAGCACACTGAGCTGCATGTCTTGTGAACTGTGCCATACAAATACAGTTATTATTACATACAGTATGTATTAATGTAACATTAATGTGTGTGAGTGTGAGATGCTATTTAATATGAGTGAGCTAGAATAGGGTCCCCATTAGGAGGGGTGCCCTAGGGAGTCCTTTCAGATTATTCGGTCATGAAGCTTTCAGCAGCCGTGTGTGTGTGTGTGTGTGTGTGTGTGTGTGTGTGTGTGTGTGTGTGTGTGTGTGTGTGTGTGTGTGTGTGTGTGTGTGTGTGTGTGTGTGTGTGTGTGTGTGTGTGTGTGTGTGTGTGTGTGTGCGTCAGTATATGTGCTTCTGTGAGTGGGCTACTTACTCCTCTGATCCAGCAGGTGTAGGCTGAGACGCGGGTGAAGACAGTGGGCTTCCTCGCTACATTGCAGCCGCCGGTGGAGACGAAGCTGGTGACGCCATGGACCACCCATCTGCTGCCGACTCGGCAGTTCAGTGGACCACCAGAGTCCCCCTACACATGAACGCACGCACACGCACACACACACACACACACACACACACACACACACACACACACACACACACACACATACACACACACACACACACACACACACACACACACACACACACACACACACACACACACACACACACACACACACACACACACACACACACAGATAGTATCATAAGTATAATGTACAAAATATCAGGGCTTTAGTCATGACCACACCTTAGTAGAATCCCAGATGAGTCCAAGACTGGGACAAGTCGAGACCGAATTACTTGCCAGTATGTGTAACGAGAATGTGAATGTTTGAGGGACACACATATTATGCAATGCACATGAAGATAAACTAGTATGTGACTGGTTATCAAGCTCAACCCCGGAATATTTGATGTTCTAAGCACATGAAAACAGACTCGACTATGTCCAAGGGCTGTATTTGGCAGGACCGGTGGCCGAGGCCAAGACATCGAACAGTCTTAATCCAAGTAATTACTACAGCCCTGCATCATATGTAGGCAGAAATAATAAAACAGGTGGGCCCAGAAAAAATCGGACGGGCCCAACCCGAACGCGTGTAGGTAGATATTATAAAATCGCGCTCAAAAATGATACTTTGAAATTGACATAGAACTCACAGAAGATGAACCAGACTTTTGACAAAATGATTAATTATTGCTCAGTGCTATGCCATTAATTATAGTTCAATGAGGCAAAAGTTGACTGTCAAGTGTGAATGGGGAGGGCCTGGATGTCAAGTGGGAGGGCCCAGGCCCACCCGTGGCTACGCCTATGGCTGTAACGATATTGTATCGAAACGAGAAATCGTGATATGCAGAACAGTAATACTGTATCGCGGTGCAAGAAGGCAGTATCGTGATACACCCCTTTCAAAGTTGATACACTTTATTCCAGATTTTTATTTTTATTTTATGATGTTGGCAAATGAGAACAAAAAGCAAATTCATTATTAATTATTAATCATTTAATTAATTATTTAATTATTTAATTAACCATTCAAAAATAGATTCAACCATTCATACAATCGTGGGGTGTATTGAACCCCAGGTCAAATATCGTGACGAGAACCGAATCATGACTTGACCTACATATTTGCACCAATGCATCCATACATACATGCTGTACACACAATCGATAGATGGATGATGGAGAGATGGTAGACACAGATTAAAAGTCTGGTATCTTACAACTTGGCGCTTTTGTAAAACAAGAGCCATAGAATGACCAAACATTCAATGAAGTGGAAGGAGAAAGACTCACTTGGCATCCAGCTTGTCTGCCGTTGCCTCCGGCACAGACCATGTTGCTGTTGACGCTGCGACCCCACCAACTGCTGCTGCGGCAGATGCTCTGGCTCACCGTACACAGAGACGCGTACCTCAGTACGTTGGAGAGGCGACCCCTTGCTGCGCACAAGGATGAAACATTTTGGTAACACTTCAGAATAATGGTTCCAAAAAACACTTTGTGAATAATGAAATAATGATCAAGAAAATATTTACAAATGTTTGCAACTGAGTAAGAAATACAATGTTAACACAGCAGACACAGAGTAGAGCCACATCATTCCTCCTGGAAGTTAATCCTCCAAAAGAGCAGAAGACATGAATTGGATAAAGAAAAGTCATTAAAGTCATCCAGAAGGAGTCGATTCCCACTCTGCTTACTCATTTACAAACATTTGTAAATGTTTTGTTTATAACCAGATCATAAATACGTGTTCATAAAGTGTTATAAAGCTTTTCAAGGGACCATTATTCTAAAGTGTTAGCCGTTTGGACCCTTTTCTGAGTTGTCAAAGACAAACAACAGAGATAGCAGCAAACACCAAACATCTTTGAGGGCCATTCCATTGCACTGCTGACAAATCATAAACGTGGCTAAATAATAGCCTTGACAGTTTGAGGCATAAGTACACAAGATTTGGTAAATGTCCCGTTCACTCATTCAGAAGTTGTCGCAATTAACAAAAAGTCAGCAATCTTGAAAGTCTTGGCGACATCCAAAATCTAATCAGTTCATGTGTTTCCTCTTACAGAATGTTACCACACAAACACAACTAACAACTTGTCACGTTAACAAAATTTGTGGCAGGCTGGTGAAACAGGAATATCTCTGATGCGATAGCGTGGCAACTGAGAGGTCTTTGAGGAACCTTTAATTTTAACATTGTAAAGTTTTTGCACACAACAACAACAACAACACAGCCTGTGATCAGCCAGCCAGTTGACTTACTAGAGGTCAGGCCCCAGCCACTGATGTAGCATCGGTAGTTGTGTCCCAGCACCTGGTTGGCCGGTGGCAGGGTGGCCAGAGTGACGTAGCGATTCAGGGTGACAGAAGAGGACAGTTGCAGCAGGGCAATGTCGTTGCTAGAAAACACACCAAGACATACAGTGTAACTCATTTCACTTCCCTTAATTGTTGAATTGCAGAAACATAATTTCTTACAAACTTAGGGACACTGTGGAAATGGTCAAAAAAGGTACTGCAACTGCTTATTGAAATTGGGCTGCCTATTGCCAAATTTGATCTTTACATGAAAGTTTACTAAATATTAAACAAATACTTTCTAGTATGGTCCAAGTACAGTCATTTTTGCAGCTAAAAGGCTATTTTTGGAAATTCAAAATGGCGGACCATGGAGAAGATCCCCCTTTTCATGTATGAAAAGATACATTTTTCCAGTCATAATGAATACTTAAAATGTGATGGTGGTGGTAAGTATTCATGAAAAAGGTAACATGGGCTGCATGAATTCTGGAAATAAACACTAAAAATCTCACACAGTGTCCCTTTAAAGGGAAACACACCACCATGACAGAACATATGGGCTGCAAGTGAGACATTTTATTTGAGACCAATGCATTTTATAATTTTAGAGCTTGGTGTTGTAGCAGTAGTACTGTTAACCCGGCTACTGTGACTGTCTGCTCCTCCTGTGTGTTTTTAAATGAAGTGGCAATTTGGTGACTCTCCCTTAGTTCTGTCTCAACTAGGTTGTGATTGGGCAATTAGGAGCCACACCTGTATAAAACCAGGTGAGCACATGCTCCTGCGTGGGTGGAGAGGAACATACAAGGCCGCGGCTCTGGCCGCTTCAATCCTCCTTGCTGTGTCCCGGAGGGCACTCCTCCGTGGCTCTGCTCCCAAATGCTCCATTGTGCCTCAGACTGAGGTATTTGTTTGGCCACTGCTACTGCTGTGGCTGTTTGCTAACTGCCTAGCAGTTGAGCTCCATAATTCCATCTGATGCGCTCGCTACTTGTCTTAGGTAAGTTTGTAAAATCCTCGCCTGTGCATTGGATATTTGTAGTGAGGCATTGTGTTGATGTTGTGATTGGCTTACAGCATGTATCGCAAGACTGTTTGCCATGTGAAGTCGTTCTGTTGGCGGTGGGTGCCTCTCCTTCACAACTATGGTTGCCAGCGACATGGTAGGCTCCCATTTCCTATTCCTCCTACTTTTAATAGTTAGATGTTTCGGTCAAGTAAATTCATATTTTCATTCCCAATAGGGCCCATGTGACCTCCAATGCTGAAACCAGAGGTTGCCGTTTTGTCCTCCCCATGGTTCCCTTCTGCTGTTCGTGGTGACTGCTTGAATACGGTGTGCTTGTGTGTTTGGAAGCCAGGTGCATGACACTTGGCTGCTTGCTGCGCTTCACCTGTCCAGTGACTGCAGTGCTTAGGCTTGGTGACTGAAAACTCACCCAGCTAATTTGGGCCTTCTTCAACCAACCTGGTGCGCTGTAATACCAAATTTTGATTTTGTGTTTTCATTTTGGGTTGCTGTGATTTTCATTTTGTTTGCGGTGATTTCATTTTAGTTGCTGTGCCTTTTTGTTAAGTTTATTGTTTTTCATCAGCGTATCTGTATTTGGTTTAAAGAAACCTCTACCAGGGTGCAGTACCACCAGTGAAGTGTGTGTGTGTGTGTGCATGTGTCTGTGCTTTTTAAGAGTTATGTTTGAGAAAAACAGAGGAAAATAAAAAGACTAATATTGGTTATTGCTGAGCCCATGTCTCTGTCGTTCCATACCCTCCAACCTGTGTGTATCTTGATCAAAGTTGAGTTAATCTAATTGATCGCTTAAAGTAGTGTCCACCTCTCGGCACTATCACAGTGTCTTGAAATAATGAAAGAGCCAAATTCCATGAAGAAGCTTCAAAGGAGAATTACGGTCAATTTCAATATGCAGTTGTATTGCTCTCACTACCCTTGTACTTTTCAGTATCCAATGATGTTGCATTTTCGTTCAACCCAAAAGTTATTTAGATGTTGAAAGGTGTCTGCTGATGTTGCACAACTTCAGGGATGATGAGTTTGCTAAGACGTGATTATTTTATGTAAACAAGCCATCAGGTACAACTGTGTGTTAAAATTGGTTCATTCTCCTTAATGGCATTATACCAGTATGTTAGCCTGACATTGATGCAACAGCCTTGTCAATGCACCAGATGTGAGCAGAAGCTTGTGAATTTAATTCATTTTGATGATCACATAGTGTCTTTAAAGGTGCGCTGTGTAATACTTTTTGTAGTTTTTTTTCCAGAATTCATGCTGCCCATTCACAAATGTTACCTTAATTATCAAATACCTACCACCACCAATATATTAAGCATTCATTATGACTAGGAACATTGCATTGGATCTTCTCCATGTCTAGCATTTAGAATTTCCAGAAATAGACATTTTCAGCTGCAAAACTTACTTGTTGATGTTGGCTATGCTTATGTCCTCGATTGAAAGTCGCTTTGGTTATAAAGCGTCTGCCAAATGCACTGTAATGTAATAGTTGTTTATTACTTTATTATAAATTTGGCAACAGGCCGCACCGTTTCAATGAGCAGCATATGCAACACCTACTCTGTCCCCAATCCTACACACTGCACCTTTACTGCTTCAGGCTTTGGGGAATAAGCTTTGGCAGGAGATGCATACTGACCCATTGCTCAGTCTTCGTGTCCAGCGGGGATGCCGAATGATGCGGCACACACTCACAGACTGCTCCCTGCAATTCTGAGCGTTGAGGTCATGCTCACCAGCAACCACACGATACACCCTGGACCTGCAAAATCATTATTGTTATTATTACCTTCGTTATTATTATTATTATTATTAGTAGTAGTAGTAGTAGTGGTTGTGGTAGCCTAGCAGCAGTAGTAGAAATAATAGTAGCCTAGTAGTATTACTAGAAATAATAGTAGCCGCAATAGAAGTAGCCTATTAGTATAATATACTCATATATCCTAATAAATAAGAAGACAATACAATATTATTAAACATGTAATAATACATCATTTTTATTATTATATAGTTGCTTTGTATACTGTAAGTGTTTTTTGTTTGGTCTAGTGAAACTGATATGTGATATTTCAGGGATGGGCTGGGACCAAACTACGGCTCAGGCTTTTCTGGCATAGACGAGCCCATGATACTGTATAGCATTGTAATACTATCTTAATATTATATAGTATACAATATTAGGGTCAGTCCACTGTCCATATTTTACAATAAAGATGCACAGATGGGTTGCCCTATCTAAATTGTGGGCCGTTCTCTAAGGGCCAAAAAAGCATCGGCCTGCGGCATCGCCTGTCGGCCCACTGGGAAAATGCCCTGTATGCCAGATGACCAGACCAGATGATCAGTCCAGATGACCAGTCCAGCCCTGTATGCCATTTATCAATTTCGCAGCCACGTTACTCCATAAACCTACCTGTCCACGCAGTGAGCAGCGGTCAGCACCCAGTTCCTCTTGACCAGCACGCCTCCACAGGTGTGTCTGTAGGTACTGCCACGCCTGTACTGCAGAGACACCTGAGAGAGACACCAGGGGCTGAGGAGATGCAGTTACACTTGAAATGGCAGTCACAAAGAGCTAGTCATGAGAGAGAGAGAGAGAGAGAGAGAGAGAGAGAGAGAGAGAGAGAGAGAGAGAGAGAGACAGACAGACAGACAGACAGACAGACAGACAGAGACAGACAAAGAGAGAGAGACAGACAGACAGACATAGAGAGAGAGAGAAAGACAGACAGACAGACAGACAGACAGACAGACAGACAGACAGACAGACAGACAGACAGCAATCCTAGCCTTGACTAAATGTCAGTTACCTGCCATGAGAAATAGTTAGCTGTGGCAACAGTGCCCCCCACAACCCTCTTCTTGATAGGAGCCTTGGCTTCGGCTGCACCATGGTACCACAGAGACAGCAACAGAAGACAAATTAATGTGAAACTGCTGGAGACAGAGACACTCCAATTGTACGTACATATATCAACAGCATGCAGACATTGCATCATGGGTCTTTCAGAGATGTTGACAGTATGTATATAGAAAAAGTGTTTAAATTAATGTTGAAATTACTAGTTAAACCCGTAACAGGAATTCTACTTCTACCAGGGGTGATTTTAGACAGGGGCCAGGATGGGCCAAGGCCCCTGTAGAATTGCACCTCCCACACCTGAACACATTTCACACAACTGAAGATTATGCTCAAAGAGAGAGAGAGAGAGAGAGAGAGAGAGAGGGGGGGGGGAGAGAGAGAGAGAGAGAAGAGAAAAATAGGACTCAAGGCCAGGGCTGCGCTGGGGTACAAATAGGGCTCGGGTTCTTTTGGCTTAAAGGGGCCCTTCATATTTTTGTTGTTTACATTTCTGAATATAGGGGCCCACATAGGTGCGGGGCCCACCGGTGAGTTCGTTCTGCGCCGCTAATTATGAGGGGCCCCTATAAGCCAAAAGCGCCCGGGCCCCATTTCTATCCCAGTCCAGCCCTTACACAGAGGGAAAACAAACCTCAAAATTGTTAGTTTTTAATTACATTTTTGAAAATAGGTGCCCACGAAGGTGCGGGGCCCACTGGGAAATGCCCGATATGCCAGATGGCCAGTCCAGCCCTGCTCCAGGCTCTTCTGTTTACTCCTGAACCAGCTTCTTGGTATAGTATAGGCCCCAGTGGTCTGACTGGCTATACTGTAGCTCTTGCATGCAGTAAACAGAGGGATTGTCTCTAATATTTCATTAGCAAACAAGGCCAACGTGATGATTCACAAACACACTCCACTACTTTCTGTTACGTTATTGGTTCAAGATACCGTTGGGGACAACCATGTCAATGGAACCACAGTCAAAAAAAGTTAGTTAGAAACTTTATTGTCCCCAATGGGGATTTTTTTGTCAGCAAGTGAGGTAAACACCAGGCAAGTTTGTATTTGCCTATGACATGATAAAACAGAGATTTAATACATTACATTACACATCAGATATAACCCCCCAAAAAATAAGTATACAAGGTGCTCATTTTGTAAAGCTACACCAGTGGGTTCCTATCGATGTGCACACATAGCACAATACCATCCTCGTCACTACACAGGCCTATGAATGTATTGGTATGAATTTGTTACGACATGTACACTTTATTTCAGTTGTAAAATAAGTGCAGAATGAAGACCCCAATGATATAACAATACACTTCAGTTGAGTGTCTTCAAGTTACTAAAAGTAAACTATTTACCCGCTTACAGTAAGCTACTTATGCGCTGCCACAGAATGAGGACCTCTACATGATTCATGATATAGTGGTGGTACAGAACAGTTGAACCTCAGATGTTTGATCTGACTTACCCGCTTCCATACCCATGGCAAAGAGAGCAAAAATGATGGAGAGAACAGGCGAAATCCTCATGGTTAGGCTGGAGTACTCTAGACAGACATACATAAAACTCACTTGCTTTTTTGTCTAAATCTTGTGGATTCTTGTGGATTTTATGCCATTTTGATATTTTATTTTTGCTAATGTCAGCTATTTCAGCTCCATTTTTAAAAAAATATTTCATCTATGTTATTTTATTCATTTTTTAATTATTATTATTTTTCTTTTCTATTTAACTTCATATCATTATTTCTGTTTTAACATTGTAGTTAAAATAACTGTTACAGTAAACACATTGAGCTGCATGTCTTGTGAAATGTACAAATAATACTGTTATCATGATCATATCACACAGACATCAGCATCCCAATCTACAATATAGACCCAAAGAAAGCATAGCCTACATAAAGTTTAACCCCACAACACACAGCGTTATAAATTTGCTGTTACCAAAATGGCAATGACCACGTCGTAGTACATTACTAAAGGCCCTGTGTTATGTCATAGCAGTAGTAGCACTGTGATTGTTCACTTTTCAATGACTATTACCGAGTTCCATTGGTGGAACAGCATGCATTAACTATGTGTGAAGTTGATGGTGCAGTGCAGAGCAAGAAGTAAGCCCACTTACCCACTGATAAGACCTTTACAGCTGGAAACTAACTGTGACGAAGTGACGGTATCTTTTGACACAGGATGCGCATTATGTGAGCAAACAAGTGTATTAAAATGAGATGCATGCATATCCCAATGACACAATGGCAAACAGACGTTGGGCGTCATTGTTGTTTCGAAACATATATCATGTTTCTTCAACAGGTAAGAAATTCAGAACACATCCATGCAGTGGCGTGCACAGACCTTTAGGGGGCAGGTGCTGGAGGGAGGAAAGTGGAACTTTCGGCTGCATTACTATTATATCGGGGTGTTATTGTAACATGCCTTTGATTGTAAAGCATTTGTAGATTATCATGTCAACATGGACCACAGTACATTGTGACAAAACATATTCAAGAAATAACTTTCAAAAGGGCGTTTTTGTCCAGTAGGGCAAAGGGGCAGGTGCTTTAGCACCACCTCATCCCTATCTGTGCACACGTATGCAGTGCACCCATGCAAACAGGCACACATCCCTCCCCCCCCCCTCTCTCTCACTCTGTCACACACACACACACACACACACACACACACACACACACACACACACACACACACACACACACACACACACACACACACACACACACACACACACACACACACACACACACACACTTTAGCATTAGTTAGTACATATACTAAGTTCAATTGGTCAGTTGTTCATTATCAAGTATTGTTTTAACATTAGCAAATGATTACTAGATTGTGTGTTCATCGTGTGGCTAGTAGGTAATTTTATACAAAGAAAAAAATGTCACACACTCCCGACTTTTAGGTTAATGTTATACTGTGACAAAGTTTCGGCCCCAATGCCCCCCTTCCTCAGATCAACCTCCTTTTCTGGTGTGCGCTTTGCACCATTATGAATGAGTTAGTATGCCGACAGGTATGACATGGCACAATTTTTATTCACTGTCTGAGTAATAAAAGAATTCACAATATACAAGTGAGTCCACTGTAGCCTAAAGTGACCTAATAGTGGGACTACTTCAGGTGTGCATATATGTAAGGGATAATTGACGACACGGTGTGCGTATAACAGGAAAAATAATGCACACTAGGTGGTGATGCGGCCACGACGCGAAGCGTGAAGTCAATTATCCCGCTTATACCACGGTTGCCACACTGTCTGAAATTTATTTGAGGAATTATTTTGATGCTTTAATGGCTAAAACAAAGGTTTTCTGTATAACTACTTCCTTCCGCCACAAGAAGGTTCTTTTCATAACTTTCTGGTGAACTGCCGTTGCTAATTCTAAATTGAAGGTTGCTATGGCCAAGACACCGTTGTTAGTTCTATCGCATTCGGTTGTCAAGTCAAGAGCCAGTCGTTAATTCTATCGCATTTGGTTGTCAAGTCAGTCGCCCCAATGTTCTACCCGTCCGATATAGGCGCGTCTGACTTGCCCACATGATTATGCTAGTTGGCATGATTCCTACAAATGTATTCAGATCTCAATGATTAAAAAAATACCCCGCGTGTCTTGGCGACATTCTAAATGCCTCGCCTCGCCATTAACTTTATCAAAACAGGGACCTCGTCAATCTGCTCTCCTCCCATAGGAAACTCCCCTTGATTTATTTTCCACTGCGTTCCCACAGTTAGGCCTATTGATCCCATACTTTTCACAAGTTAGGCTACTCTCTCAACTGATAAACGCTACAACCACAGGAAACATCTCTTCTCGTGTGGAAGGAACGCCCATGTGAAACGGACGTACCTTTGCGCAGGGAATCTGTCTCTCTCTCTCTCTCTCTATCACAAAGTTGACAGAGTGATGGTCAGTTTGGAGAAATAAACATGTTTGAAATTTGATTAGGCCTACTAAGATTTGCTCCAGATTCACTATACATTGCTGGTGTTTCCAGACCCGCGATGCGACATGTGTCAATTCAGCGCGTAATGCTTGCAACGTAATGCTTGAACGTGCGTGCCTTGGCGCATTGATACACTGGAGTTATGTGGTCAGAAAAGTGACCTAATAGTGGGACTACTTCAGGTGTGCATATAGCCCATAGACAGTTAATCAACACCCAATTTAGGGCGTCACAATGGGAGATTCCAGACTGCCGTGGTATAACCAGAGATTCTTTAAGTATATAGAGATATGCCATTGTAATAGGTTGCTATGGGCACCTAACATGACCTGGTTCCGGTCTGCCTAAAGGGGCGTGTCATAATGCTCCTAGCATTGAATAGAACAGTCCTTAGGTCTGCCTAGGTCTGCCTAAAGGGGGATTTCACCCTCCTCCCCCTTGCAATAATAGAACCCGGAAACAATAGGCCAATGGAACCTCTCTCTCTCTACTCTCTCTGGTATAACCACGAATAAGTGAAAGTGAAGTGAAAGCCCAACTGGAAAACTCCAACTCCCATTTGTCATTGTGACACAACACTCCACAGCACACAAGTGTTAACTGCACACTGCACACAACTAAATTACATTAATGCCTCACCCGTGCAAAGGGGCAGCGCCCCAAGGGAGCAGTGCGGCGGGACGGTACCAAGCTCAGGGTACCTCAGTCATGGAGGAGGATGGGGGAGAGGACTGGTTAATTACTCTCCCCACCAACCTGGCGGGTCGGGAGTCGAACCGGCAACCTTTGGGCTACAAGTCTGACATCCTAACCGCTTACCCATGACTGCCAAAGTGAGCCATGAAGACATGTTGGAATAATCATTATGACTCTATCTAAGTATTCTGATAATGAGTACCATTTGTTAACCTGTTAAAACACGGTATTATACATTTGTTGTTACCAAAACGGAAATTATCGAGTCGTAGTGCATTACTAAAGGCCCTTCGTTATCTCATATTAGAGTAGTACAATGGTAATTACCCTAACCTTTCAATGGCTATTACAGCGTGCCTCAGCGGTGTAGTCTACTTTTTTGAAGTGGGTATACTGTATATTAGAGTATTTTTTGAAGTGGGTATACTGTATATATTTATGCTATTCTAAATAATGGATCAATCACTTTTAAGTGGGTATACTGAAGCCCCTAAAATTTAGAAGTGGGTATACTCCGTATACCTGCGTTCTACGTAGACTACAACACTGGCGTGCCTCAGATGGTACAGCGTGTATTATTTATGGGCCTATGTAGTGTAAAGTCGTGAGCTTAGAATTATAAGGTTCTATCTCCGTTTAGGGTAGTTCTGAGATATTGAGCATCAAAGTTTTTACATCCCAGCTGGCAAAAGTGTTATGTAGTATAATCTACTATTATAGCTCAACAAGACCATCACCCTACAGACACTTTAAGGACAGAATATCAAAATCCTGGCACATTTGGAAATGGGATTTTTTAACATGGCCCAAATGGAGATAGAACCTTATAATTCTGAGAGCTCTGATTCTGTTCAGAATTATAAGGTTCTATCTCCATTTTTACAAATAAACCCCTACATTTCAAAGAATAAATGTATATAACCATTAATTTTAATCAATTTATGTATTTAGAATACAAGCACACAGCTTTTACTATAAAATATAATATATAACATTATAGTATACATCACAGTCAAGCGAGTTTGTAAAAAAATAAATGTTTTATTATTTTTTCAAAGATCATGGACATGGAAAAATTACAACATTTTGAACATTTTAATTAAAAAAACATATCATTTTTAAAAGAGTTCATTTTTTTAATTTCACCCTTTATATCCCCTTCTCTCCAGCCGTATACCCCCCCTCACAGTTACTAAACATCATTAAACACTTTTTAAAAACACATTGTTTATTTAAGATAGTGTTAAACTATGAGACACTTTTATTTTTTATTATTCTGTATGTTTGTTTTGTTATGTATGATTTACTTCATGTATAGATGAACTTCAGATATCACTCTCTATCCATACCAACACACACACACACACACACACACACACACACACACACACACACACACACACACACACACACACTGTTACTAAACATCACGAAACACTTTTTAAAAACACATTGTTCATTTATTTTATACGCTAGGGTTAAACTATGAGACAGTTTTACTATTTATTATTCTGTATGTCTGTTTTTGTATGTATGTTGTACTTCAGATTTCACTTTCTAAATACTGCGCTGTAGTAGGCTTTGTCAACAGCAGGCATGTACTTGAACATAGATAAAAGGTCAGTCTTCTTTGCCTCTGCAATGGTGTTTTTGTTGGTTAGATACTTTGGCTTGGGCAGCAAGAGCGCTGTTGGCATGTTAGACCTGGTTTTGGTGTTAGAGCCCCTAATATCTACCTGTATGGGAAGCTGAGCATGAGAGGTACTGTACTGTACACTGAACAGATTTTGAGTGAATGTAATTTGGGCCACTGAAGCAAATGGTGTGTCTTCTGCAATGGCCCTGGGTGTCTCAGATGGTCTGGCCCTGGGTGTCTCGGCTGGACTGGCCCTGGGTGTCTCAGCTGGTCTGGCCCTGAGTGCCTCAGCTGGTCTGGCCCTGGGTGTGTCTGCTGCAATGGCCCTGAATGTCTCAGCTGGTCTGGCCCTGGGTGTCTCGCCTGGTCTGGCCCTGGGGGTCTCGTCTGGTCTGGCCCTGGGTGTCTCGCCTACTGTCCTTTTTGCTTCTGCTCTGGGGGTCTCTGCCTCTCCTGACATGGATACAAAAAAAGACAGCTGAGTATCACAATATAAAGGACTACTACCATAATTTTCCTTATAAAGACTCTCCTGACATGGATACAAAAAAAGACAGCTGAGTATCACAATATAAAGGACTACTACCATAATTTTCCTTAAAAAGACTTAACAGGATAAACAGTCAAATATGCTTAGTGATTAATGTACTTCTTAGTGTACACGCTACCAGCTGCAAGTTTGCCTACGTAGTAGTGTCTGAAAACATCTGTGCAACTCGAGCATTTACTGCCCGTCAAACCTGCAAAAAACATAACCCCATAGTAGCGAAGAAAAGTGAAAGATTCTTTCTTATTACATGATGCAATATTATAATAATGTGTCCATTTATTATTTTGTTTTATGGTGAAAAAGTGGATCGCACTCGGGTTCTTCTTTTCTTCTTTTTTATTTTTTTATTTACATAGCAGCAGAAGTGTAGACAAACGTTTCGGCTGTTGCCTTCGTCAGTGTCTCATCTTACTAAGCTACTTCCTGAGTTTTATCTAGGCGTCTCCTTAGCTCACCTGTTGCTGATTGGGGATGACGCAGTGCGCGCTCCAAAGCATCAGGCCTGAAAGCCGTTCATTAATTGGAGCGCCCATCGCGCCACCCCCTGGATCAGCACAGATAAGTCTACTAAAACAATAGAGATGTATTTTTAACAATTAGCAACATGCGAACAAAAAGCCATACATATACATATGGTTAAGTCAACAAGGCTAAATCTCATAACACATAAAAACAGAAGCAGGCACCGGAAAGAACATGAAAAAACATTAGAGGAAAGGTGATAAATCAAAGTCTTCAAGGCAACAGCCGAAACGTTTGTCTACACTTCTGCTGCTATGTAAATAAAAAAATAAAAAAGAAGAAAAGAAGAACCCGAGTGCGATCCACTTTTTCACCTTCAAAGTTATTCAACGGGAGACGCACCACACGGAAGAGCGCGGTGTATCATCAACTACTTATTTTGTTTTATGACACTGAGAATATGGTTTGGGTATTTTACAAGAGAATAAGATTAATTATCATCACATGAGCCAATAGTATAGTAATGTGTCTGTTTATTATTTTGTTTTGTGACGCTAAAACACAGTTTGGGTATTTTACAAACAAAAGCATGGTAAATAGAAATTCCAGCCATCCATACCCACCACTATCTGCTGTCCTCTTTGCTTTTGGAGAATCATTTTCATCATTTCTGTAATAATAAAAGCAAAAATAAGTATTATTATCCTGATATAAATGGGGCAACTTTTATCAAGACACCATCATCTAGGAAGCTTAAAAAGTTGATTAGCTTGCATTTATTGAAGGGGAGTAAATTAGAAAATTGTGTTATGTTAGGCTGCAGTCAAGACACCTTCTATCAAGCTTAAAAGATAGCAGCTAGCTAGCGTGCATAAGGAAGTGGAATACAGTTAGAAATCGCCAGTCATTTAACTAATCTGTTGCCCATCTACAAAGATACAAGGATATGCCTACAGGGATGTTTATTTGTCATAAATATAGTAGATGTACAGGTGCAAAACAGTAAGCAAGCTGTTGGTGAGCTAGCAAGCTGATGATAAAGTCCGCTAGCAACTTAATGCTAACGTTCGCTAATGCTAACCGAAATAGTTAGCTAGCTACTTTGGCAAACAAGCTGATTTAGCCTACAATAGTTAGCTAATGATTCGTAAATTATCATATACCAGCTCTATGTGCTTCTACTTACCGATCTATTCTAGTACTGGTGAATGTGCGTTTATATCTTGTGGGGGACATTGCCGGCTTCAAATGTCCTCAGCTTAGCCTTGGCGCCTTAGCTCTGTGTCCCAGCAAGAGAGCCAGGATGTGGGTTTTGATTGGTCCGTCCGTGTTCAGCCAGGGTTTTCATTGGATATTGAATCTACTGGAGATAGAACCTTATAATCCCAACTCGGTTTATGTTTTTTGAGATAGAACCTTTTTATTTTATTAATAACAATGTGAAATAATACTTTTTTACAAAAATAACACCACACAGGCATTAATAAACGTGTAATGGGTCAGATTATGTCAAAAACTCAATTTCGACCAAAAATGGAGATAGAACCTTATAATTCTCAGCTCACGAAGTGTTACCCATGATCCAAAAACTTTTGGGAAATGCTGCTGACGTGGCTAACAAGCCTCTCACTGCCTACAAGTGTTTACAAATATTTGCACTTCATACGTATATGTACTTCATGTTCATGTGAATGTATGTGTGAGATAAGAAGTATGAATTACTGTGGTATTGGTCCATCTTATCGGCCTGTCATCTGATAGTGAACTGACATAGTAGAGCCATGCTTCCCTGTTCCTGGCAAATATTACCACTAACCGCCTCTTATTTTTACTGGTATGTCCTGGTGCTGATTGAACAAGGGAACATCAGTCAGGAGCAAAATATAACACTCAATATTGCAGTATTTATATTTGAACAACTAACATCCAAAACGACGTGGTAGCAAATACAGATGGAGAATGTTACATAGTAAGTTTGAAGAGCATATCACACAGACACCTTGGGAAGGTCCTTGGCATTATAGCTCCCCCTGTGGAGGTATTGTTTCAGTCTGTGAAAACAGAAGTCCATGAATGTATGCATTGGTTATTATGCATGCATGGGATGAAAAGGATGATTTTCATTTAATAAACATAAAGCTACATTGATCTTT
>NC_085862.1:25298976-25348976 GCF_034702125.1 Engraulis encrasicolus | reverse complement strand
GTGATGTGAGAGAGTTTATGACAGCCCTTGTGTACTTAAAGTGATATCAAGTATTACGAGAGATTTGGCAGTGGGCAAAAAAGAAACATCTTCACAGATGATCAAAAACTTTCTTACTTGTCATCTTGAGCTGCATGTGTTAGAGAGGCAAATACAACTGTCGGCTTCATCATCCCGGAATCTCACTTCCAATCCACTGTTGTGTTGTCTCAAACAAACCACATGAAAGAGAAATGGCATTGTATTCCATATGGCAACTGTTCAGCTGATTGATACGGCTGATACAGCATTATGCACACACATTTTTCCGATCGCTTAGAAACAATATACTATAATATTATTTACTCACCTTCCTTCCTGGAATCAAATGTGTTCGATTGTAAATTTCCAGCTGCCAGTTTGCAGCCTGTGTGTGTGTGTGTGTGTGTGTGTGTGTGTGTGTGTGTGTGTGTGTGTGTGTGTGTGTGTGTGTGTGTGTGTGTGTGTGTGTGTGTGTGTGTGTGTGTGTGTGTGCGCGTGTGCGTGTGCGTGTGTGTCTTTTTGTGTGACCATTGAAGAGGGTTATTGTTACAGAGAAATAAAGCAGTATATACAACTATAATTTTAAAACAACTTGTCACTGAGTGTAATGCATAGAAATTGGATTACAAGTTTGAACCCAAATGACAGGAGGCCAAATTTCATTCACAATGGAAGAATGAAATGAAATTGAAACTGAAAAACAGTTTACATATAAATTAGGAGGAAAAATAACATGGCCAAGGCATTCAGATTTTTTTTTTATATTGTGACAGGAAAGACAAGTAAGAGTACCATGGAGTAAAGATGCTTAATACCACGATTCTACGATTGTTTTCTATCCCTTTTCTGTTCTATAGACTTTATATAGCCTACATTTTTAACTGAATCAGAATTTTGTTAATCAAAATAGAAGAAGAATTGTATTCTATGTGAATGCATGTTTTCGTTTAATAATGACAATTAATTGTAAAGTTTTTTGACCAACTGCGACAATAAAATACTCAATTTATGGTAATCCCGAAGAATATTATGGTGTACCAAGCTGACATAGCCTATTACATTATTACATTCTTATTTCCACAGTACATTCAGAAATTGCATTGTCCAAGACAATCCCACATATGGCACTGTAAGACAAGGCCAAAGACCTTTAGTCCAGGTCAAGAGTTGAGACCAAGGTGTACTCTATATGTCTATACTCTTCAAACACTCAGAAGATACTGAATGTTTCAGAGCGACATGATTCAGTCGCTGGCATTCTAAAAAAGCCATAACCTATTCAACCATGTGATAATTAATGCACAGAGCGTGAGGACAAATCTTGTGTACAAACCAGTACAGGTAGGCTATCAAACAAACACTCACATTAACACATTCTTTTATTTCCATCACTTTCTTTTGCTACTAAAATCCATGTTTTGGGCCTTTGTTGTCTTAATGTAAAAATGTAATGGGCCTACTTTAACAGCAAATGTGATATTTTGCCTCTGACTACATTTTCTCCTGTCCTACATTTTCTCCTGTGCACATTTTCTGTGCATTTTCTCCTGTGCGGGGGGGTGGGGGGTACCATACCAGTAAAAAAGTAGAGGCAGTTACTGGTAATATTTGCCAGGAACAGGGAAGCATCAGTGTCATGTCAGCATCATGTCAGTTCACTATCAGATGGCAGGCGGATAAGAAGGACCAATATTGTGGTAATTCATACTCCTTAGCACACAAATACATTCACGCCAACATGATGCAAATAAGGACCCGTAAGCAGGGTGAAGCTTGTCAACCACATCATCAGCTTTTCCCAACATACAGTAGTTTTAGAGCACGAGTTACTTATTTGCATGTCTTTTTAAAATCCCAATTATTTAAGTGTGTGTGTGTGTGTGTGTGTGTGTGTGTGTGTGTGTGTGTGTGTGTGTGTGTGTGTGTGTGTGTGTGTGTGTGTGTGTGTGTGTGTGTGTGTGTGTGTGTGTGTGTGTTTGTGTGTTTGTGTGTGTGTGTGTGTGCGCGTGTGCATGCGTGCGTGCGTGTGTGCGTGCGTGCGTGCGTGTGTGTGCGCGCTAGGAGCTGTGCCCTAATGGATAGGAAGTTGGTCTTGTAATTGGAAGGTGGCAGGTTTGAATTAGAGGATGACATTTTTCGGGAATTCCTGTGGGTCCCGCGGATCCCACAGGATTCCCGCGGGATGGGAGACAAGATTTTAAAGATGAACGGGATCGGGCAGGAGCGGGAATAAAGATGAATGGGAGCTGCCAGGAGCGGGAATAAAAATGACGAAAATGAATGATTTTGAGTGGGAGTGGGCGGGATTTGGAGACATTCTTACAGGATGGGACGGGATGGGATTCGTTTCTTTTACTCCAGCCCGGGATGGGACGGGATGGGATTTTTTTTCTGGGACCGGGATGGGACGGGAGTGAAAATCCACTCCTGTGTCATGCTCTAGTTTGAATCTCATTTCATCCTCGACCAAGTGAGGAGGGTCTGACTGTGACCCTGATAAATTTGCACATTTCAATTGGGCATCAATCTTTTTTCAAATGTGTAATATGCAGTAAAAGTACTCTATTGCATCCGCATAAAGGTGTGTGAGTTCCCCTTGCTTGCATCCTTGATCAAAAGTGCCATTGAGCAAATCACTTCACATTGCTCCAAGGACTGTAACCCATGTGTTTTAACTGAAGTAAGATAACTAAATTGCCTTGGATAAAGCCCCCTGATAAGTGTACTGAAATGTAGTGGTCCACATGTTTCATTCATATGTAGCCTCTTTGCGCAGGTGGGTCTGCCGAGGGGCCCATTCATTCATTGCTGAAAACATTCAATTACACGATAACAACACGGCTATGACATAACCCGAGAGCTGTGGCGTCTTTGTGCAGATGGGCCGATTCCCTCATTGCAGAAAAGACCCAACTACAGCACAAGACCATTGCTATGATATTACCAAGAGCCTTCAGTGGCAGATTAAGACTTGGTCATTATAGTTTTGATGACAGTAAGGTGATAAAAAGGTTACAGGCCACTATTGCATGGGCCTACAGTACATCTTCATACGTCATACGCCATCATAACATCAATCATCTGCATCATAACATCAGGCAGAAATGAAGACATATCTTGAATGGCAGAAAAATTTGCTGTCTATGCTGAGCGGTCCTCAAGCTCCAAAAAGACGTACAATCACTTGCAACTTAGTTTTTGATTCATTACTAGGCCACCTTTGAAAGCAGCATAATGGGGTCCACATGTGAAGCCGTCACACAGCAGTGTGTGCGTGTGTGTGTGTATGTGTGTGTGTGTGTGTGTGCGCGTGTGCGCAAGTGCACGTGCACGTGCATGGGTGCATGGGTGTGTACATGGGTGTGCTCTAAGTTTCTCACCTGTTGAAGAAACATGATATACGTTTCGAAGTCAGCGTGGCACACGGCGTTTACAGTATTTGTGATTGTGTCAATGAGATATGAATGCACCTCATTTTCATAAACATGTTTACCCACATGATGCGCACTGCACTGTCTCGAAAATGCCTATAAAAGTGGCTGTGACTTCGTCCCAGTTATCAGTTCGCTGAAGTGTACTCTCCTTACAGGTCCTATCAGTGGGTAAGTACACCTGCAGCTGATCTGCACTCCTCTGTTTATATCATATCTTATATCTTTCTTAAACATTATTCTTAAACTTTATACTGTCTTCTGGTCTACTATACACCACCATGAAGTATGATGATGTGGAGCATGATGGTGTGTCTGCATGTGTGTGTTTACGTGTGTGTTTCTGTGTCTGATTATAGATTACTCCAGCCTAATCATGAGGATTTTGCCTGTTCTCTCCATCATTTTTGCTCTCTTTGCCACGAGCATGGCAACAGGTAAGTGAACTGAGACTCAATTGTTCTGCACCACCGCAATATCATAAATCATAAGGTCCTCATACTGAGCAAGGCACCTAACCTCCTTTTCCAGGGACTGTAACCAATACCATGTAAATAACTGTAAGTCGCTGTGGATAAAAGCGTCAGCTACCTGTACGTAATGTAATATAGGCCTAATGTAATGCTCTTATTTTAGACTGATCACCCCCAAGAAAATGTAAACAATTTAAACACATACAGCTATAATTCACTTCACTGTGTTGTAGGCCAGGGTTTCCCAAACTGTGGTGCGTGCACCCCTGGTGGGTGGCCTGCCCCAAGGTGGTGCACGAGCTGAATAGAGCAATGGCTGAGATGTGTGTTTTTATACAAAATGAATGAACATTACATAGTTTTTAACTGTTTGGTGAATTGTATGCTGGAAGGATAAACCTGAAGTGTAATTTTATAGCTTGTCATGATGGCAGAAAAAACGTCAGGTCTATTGGAAATGACGATTGCCCAAAATGTGCGGCTGTGCAACATTCGCTTAGGGGGTGCATGAACCACATTGAAATGTAAAAGGGGGTGCGCAGGGGAAAAAGTTTGGGAACCACTGTTGTAGGCTGTATGAACGGGCCCAGGCTAGTTGCCTGCCTCACAGTCCGTGTGTGTGTGTGTGTGTGTGTGTGTGTGTGTGTGTGTGTGTGTGTGTGTGTGTGTGTGTGTGTGTGTGTGTGTGTGTGTGTGTGTGTGTGTGTGTGTGTGTGTGTGTGTGTGTGTGTGTGTGTCTGTGTGTGTGTGTGTGTGTGTGTGTGTGTGTGTATGTGTGTGTGTGTGTGTGTCTGTGTGTGTGTTTGACATCAGTATTATGCGCAATTTACTAGGTCAGCATGTCAACTTACTGCTTCATCATTTTGTTTGTGTTTGTGGCCATCTTGTGTGTTTGGCAGCAGAGCAGCATCAGGAGGTGAAGCAGCAGCAGAAGGTGACAGATGAGCATGCAGCCAATCAGCTGGTGACAGATGAGCACGCAGCCAATCAGGAGCAGGCTCCTGTGGACACTCCAGGTGGGCTCCTGTCTCTCAGTCACTTTTTTAAAAATTGGATTTTGACTCAATTGAATGTATCGGCCAGTCTATGTGGTCTTTGTGGGGCAGCCGTGCCCTAAAGGTTAAGGAGATGGGCTTTAGATCAAAGGGTTGTAGGTTCGAATCCCACCCTTCCACTCTATATCACATTCCATGGCTGAGGTGCCCTTGAGCACGGCACTTAACCCCACACTGCTCCGGGGACTGCAGCCAATACCCTGTGCTTAAAATAGCTGTGAGTGGATATAAGTGTAAGTCAAGTGTAATGTAATCTTTGTCTGCCTGTCTGTGCACTTATGGGATTCTTTTGCATGTACCTGCCTATCTGTGATCTGTGTTCTTTTGAACGCACCTCCGTTCTGCTAATCTATTTGAATCCTTTCAGATCATTTGTCATAAAACAACGTAAAACGATAAGTTGCCCTGCTGCCTTAAAGGTGCACTGTGAAGGACGGTGGTCAGAGTAGGCTAGGTATTGCAACTATGCATCTCATCGAAACGGTGCTGTCTATTGCCAAATTTGCTCTTTTCATGAATATACTGATATCAAAGTATTATTTACTAGTGTGAGCAAAGTACAGAAAGTTTTGCAACTAAAAATGTCTATTTCTGGAAATTCGAAATAGCGAACAGGGAGAAGATCCCCCTTTTCATGTATAAAAAAATGTAATTTTCCCAGTCATAATGAATACTTGGAATTTGATGGTGGTGGTAAGTATTCATACAAAAAAAGGTAACATTTGAGAATGGGCAGCATGAATTCTAGAAATAAATTACTAAATTTTTTACACAGTGCAACTTTAACTTTGTAAGTTTGTTAATACATTAATTTAACTAAGTTAAGCCTCGAGTTGATTTAACTTGCAAATTTAAGACAGCAGGGGAAATTACCTTTTTACCTTAAATTGCAAAAAACAAAATTTTACAGTGTAGAGCCAGATACTGTATGAAAAATAACCAGGTACTGATAAATAAAAGTATAATTTATTGTAAATGATAAACAGTAACTTATTTCTGTATTTGCCAGTATATTATCATTGAAAATACTGTAAACGTAGAGGCAACAACAATTGTTCATTGCAATTGTTGTACTTTCAGGTATTGAACAAATTTGAAGGAATCTCGGTTAAGCATTGTTTTATTTGAACGTTTTTTTTATGATTTACTGCATAGTGCCGGTTGGATCGGATGTGGAAGTGAACGATGCTACCGAGGAAGACGTTACCGGTAAGCCTGCCCCTTTCTCTCTCTCTCTCTCTCTCTCTCTCTCTCTCTCTCTCTCTCTCTCTCTCTCTCTCTCTCTCTCTCTCTCTCTCTCTCTTTCTCTCTCTCTCTCTCTCTCTCCCAGAGCATAATCGTCAGTTGTGTAAAATGTGTTCAGGTGTGGAGGTGCTGGGGGAGGAGGAAGATGCTGAGCTCCTGGATGCTGAGGTCCTGAATGCTGAGGATGAGCCAGGTGGGTACCTTGGCACTTGGCAGCCTCCATGGCTCGACTGGCCTGAAAAAGCAGGCATTTTCAGCTAAGTCTTGGAGAGGTTATTTGTATAGCGGCATGAGGACTGATGCCACTGCATTTAGGGAAAGAACAGACCAAAATCATCAACAGTCCACCGGGCAAATACAGGTAGGCTACATAGGCAACCTTTATCTTCAGAAGTAAGTTATAGTTATTTAGGTACAGGGCATTTGTTACACGTGCATTGCTCAGTAAGTGCACATCAGTATGGATGAGCATGAGATACCAGCCCAACCATTAGCCCACGGCTACCTAGAGTTGCTATCTCTAGACACCAGCCCAACCATTAGGCCACGGCTACTTAGAGTTGATATCTGTAGACGGGGTCATCCCTATGTTCCCCGGGTCCTATGTTCCCCACAACCGGGGAACTTAGGACCCTTTTTTCAAAAAAGGGTTCTATGTTCCCCGCTGCTTCAAAGTAGACTGCTGCCACAAGGCAAAGCGCAGGTTGCTCTGACACAAGGCAAAGCGCAGGTTGCTCTGACAGGTTGGGTGTAGGGATAGTTTTGGTCAGGGCACAAATGTACAACTCAGAAACATTGCATTACTGACAGGTTAGGTTTAGGGATGGTTTTGGGAAGGGCACAATTTGAAAACTCGGAAACATACAATGTGGGGAACTTAGGACCCTTTTTTCAAAAAAGGGTTCTATGTTCCCCACTGCTTCCAAGCAGACTGCTGCCACATGGCAACGCGCAGGTTGTTGTTGCACCTCTGACAGGTTGGGTGTAGGGATAGTTTTGGTCCGGGCACAAATTTAAAATTCAGAAACATTGCATTACTGACAGGTTAGGTTTAGGGATGGTTTTGGGAAGGGCACAATTTGGAAACTCGGAAACATGCAATGCGGGGAACATAGAACCCTTTTTTAGAAAAAGGGTCCCAAGTTCCCCGGTCCCATACAAAGACAGGGGAACATAGGACCCGGGGAACACAGGACCCGGGGAACATAGATACGCTCCCCTGTAGACACCAGCCTATGGCTATGGCTTCCTAGAGTTGCTATCAGTAGACACCAGCCCAACCATTAGGCCACGGCTACCTAGTGTTGATATCTGTAGACACCAGCCCAACCATTAGGCTACGGCTACCTAGAGCTGATATCTGTAGATACCAGCCCAACCATTAGGCTACGGCTACCTAGAGTTGCTACAGTATCTGTGCAGTGGCTCCATCTCCGGGAGAGTTTAATTAATTGATGTTCTGTTGCTGTCTCTGTGGTACCAGCTGAGGCCAAGGCTCCTATCAAGAAGAGGGTTGTTGGTGGCACTGTTGCATCCACCGGCCACGCTTGGAAATGGCAGGTATAGCAGACATTTAATCCAAATCCACAGCCTCTCTCTCTCTCATGACTAGCTTTACTGACCATTTCAACTGTAACTGCATATCCTCAGCCCCTGGTGTGTCTCTCAGGTGTCTCTGCAGTACAGGTCTGGCAGTACCTACAGACATCTGTGTGGAGGCGTGCTGGTCAAGAGGAACTGGGTGCTGACCGCTGCTCACTGCGTGGACAGGTACGGCTAGCTGTGCGCTGGTTAAGTGCCATCATATCCATTTTGGCTAAAAACCAATGGTCAAGTTTGTAAGAATAAAAGCAGCCAGCCATCAGTTGTATCGTGTCAAATGTTAATGTATTATATTACATTACAAAGCAATTATGTTTTTGATATAATATAGCCTAATTATGTCTAGATTCAGATTCAGAAAGCCTTATTTGTCCCCAAGTCCCAGTCTCCATCACTCAACAATAAATAGTATAAATAAATATTATATTATGAAATAGCAATAATAATAATAATAATAATAATAATAATAATAATAATAATAATAATAACAACAATGAATAGTTATCAATCATCATCATCATCATCATCATCATCTTGCAGCTCCAGGGTCTATCGTGTGGTTGCTGGTGAGCACAACCTCAACACTCAGAATTGCAGGGAGCAGTTTGTGAGTGTGAGTCGCATCTACCGCCATCCCGGATGGACACGTAGTCTGAGCAATGGGTCAGTATGCAACACATGCAACATGCAATCTCCCAACAAATCCTCCTTTGACCACAAGACTAATGACAGAAAACAGAAATAGTGCACATGATGCCTTTAACCCTATCCAGACCGGGGGGGGGGGCTAAAAGTGCCCGCACCAACTTTGATGTCGTATAACTCCTGAATGACTAAAGCTATGACTACGAAACTTTGTGACTTTTCCTAGAATGAAGTTGGCTACAATGTGATACCAAAAGATTAGGTTTATCATTTGTGTTGTTGCCATGGCAACGGTTTTCTGACAGGTACGCCTGACCAAAAATCACTAATCTAAGCCTCATCATCATCACTTTTCATATCTTTACATCTTCATTAGCATCAGACACCCTTGTGAACATTTGAAGTGGTCTGATGCACATAATAACCAAAATTGATGTGCATTACCCAAGTTAAATGGAAAATACATTAAGGTGACATTTTGGGCAATAAAATCAGGAAATGATGTCATAATGACGTCATAATATCCAATAATGACACCAAACTGATGTCATTCATAGATCTTTGGCTGAAGATCATCCCCTCCAAGTTTGGTGGTCATACGCCATTCGGTTCCAAAGTTATGAGGGGGGGGTCAAAAGAGCCCCCCCCCCGGTCCCAGGAATGCCAAAAAAGCCCGGTCTGGATAGGGTTAAAGGATAACTTCAGTCAATTTCAACATGCAGTTGTAATGCTCACTCTACCCTGGACTTGTCAGTTCCTGAGGTTTTTTTTTCTTCTTCTTCAGCCTTTTCCAAGATCCTGGTCATTGTAATGGGGCAGTGGTTTGTTTACGTTTCAATTTTTTTTTTTTTATTCATTCACAAAAATATCCAAAAGGTTATGCAACATCAGCGGACAATGAGCAAACAGCGGTACCTTTTGGGAAAATATTTGGAGTAGGCCTATGTTTAAAAAAAAAAAAAAAAAAGTAAACAAACGCTGCCCCCAATAGAATAGCTCATATCTCGGAAAGGGCTGAGTCAAAATGTGGGATCACCAGGTACTGACAAGTCAAGGGTTGCGTGAGCAATACAACAGCATATTGAAGTACAGTTTAACACAATCAAACAAATGTCTCACCTGTTGGTGTGCTGTTTTCTACCCTCAGCAACGACATTGCCCTGCTGCGTCTGTCCTCCTCCGTCACCCTAAACCGCTACGTCACTCTGGCCACCCTTCCCCCAACCAACCAGGTGCTGGGACACAACCATCTCTGCTACATCACCGGATGGGGCCGTACTTCATGTAGGTTAACCATGGGGCGGCTGAACATGAGCTGATATGGGGGAGAAATAGGGGCCCGGGCACTTTTGGCCTAAAGGGTCCCCTCATAATTAGTGCCGCAGAACTGACTTAGCGGTAGGCCCCGCACCCTCGTTGCCCCTATTTTCAGAAATGTTTAAAAAAAAAACATTTCTGAAAAAAGGGGCCCATGTGGGTGCGGTGCCCACCAGGAAATGCCCGCTATGCCAGATGGCCAGACCAGCCCTGGGGCTGAACATGTGTCTCTTTCTTTCTGTTGTGTATAATATCCCCACTGGGCCTGTCTGCAAAGAAACTTACACTAGTCAACTTTTAAACACTGACAATTATTATGATGAATTCAGGCCACTATTTTATTAAGGTTTTAGTTGTAGCCCATTTTGCTGGGATATGCCATTGCAGATTAAAGGAACAGTCCGCCATTTTTTGATTTTCGCATATTTGCAGCATTATTCATGAATGTGCATATCATTTTCCTCTCAGTTTTTCCAGTAATTAGATTTATTGGATCAGAATTATTAGCATAGTTTAGCATAATCGCTGGAAGTGAATGGGGGCATTAGCATCAAGCCACAAGTGATCACAGGATGGGATTAAATAGCTGTTTTGCACTCTGGTGAATTTTACATTGTTTTTTAAGTACTTTATAAGTACATTTGATGATGTTTTGTTTGCCCCATAGACTTGCATTGCTACATTTAATTTGGCTATACTGTTAAACTAGTCAATGTAAACACACAGACGAAAATGATATGCACATTCCTGAATAATGCTGGGAAATACTGCAAATATGTGAAAATCAAAAAAGGGTGGACTGTTCCTTAAGGCATATTTTATTCACATTTAATCACATTTATTCTCTGAGGTCTATGTACCTTAACCACTCTGCCCCCCAACTCCACTTCTACCCCCTCCTCCCTTCTCCCTCTACAACTAAGTAATTATTATTATTATTATTATTATTATTATTATTATTATTATTATTATTATTATTATTATTATTATTATTATTTTGGGAACAAACAAGATAAAAGCAGTGTGAAAATTTTGTTGAACTATTGTATCTCTGAACATCGATTATCATGTACAGCTAGAGGATCCACGTCCACTCAGCTGAGGTACGCCTTGCTTCGTACGGTGAGCCAGAGCATCTGCCGCAGCAGCAGCTGGTGGGGCAGGAGCGTCAACAACAACATGGTCTGTGCCGGAGGCAACGGCAGACAAGCTGGATGCCAAGTGAGTCTCTCTATAGCCAGTCACTCTATATTACTTAATGTTCAGTCATTCTTGGTACCATCTCATTTAATCTACTGTATATGGCAACCTGTAAATCGATCAATCAATCGAGACATCAATGTCAGCATATATCTAGACTGATAGATAGAAAGACTTAGGGCTTCCGCACACCGGCTCCGACAAAGTGCTGAGCACTGCTCCGCAAAAGTTTGATTCCATTGTTTTCAATAGAACCCTGCACACCGGCGCCGATGTCCGCGGACATTCGCAGATGTCGGATAGCGATTAGAGACAAGTTCTATTTTGTCAGCGCCGCCCATTGACTTTCAATACTATGTTCGTGTGAAATTGGGTTTGGGGGTCGGAATTGTGTCGGAAGTGAGAGTGCTCCACAGTGCTGTCGGAGCCGGTGTGCGGGAGCCCATAGCTATAGGGCGGATTAAATGAACATAGTCTACTTAGATCATAGATCATACTTACTTATATACTACAGTATGTACAGTGCACAGCAATAATGAGTACACCCCTTTTTTACAATATTTCAATAAACACAAGAGATATCTCCAGAATATGCCTAGACGAAGTTTAATAAAATATCTGTTGAACATACAACATAAACTGTGATGGAGTGACCATCACTAGGGTTGTGAGTGTGGTCTGACTGTCACATCAACGAGCCTGGCTCTTTGGTATAGTGGTCAGAGCCCCGGTTTACTACCCCAGAAGGTCTGGGTTCAAGTCCCAGCTGGGCAAATCTACTCTCCCTTCGCTACAAATGGTGTCAGAAGTGGGATGTCTACCATGAGGCCATTGGAAGCGTACCCATTATGTGTGAGCCGTAATTCCATGTGAAGGACCGCCAGGATTGGTGACCCCAGTGATGGGTGACCCCAGTGATGGGTGAAGCATTGATGATGGGGCACACTGGATCAGAGTACCGTGATGGGCAGTTGCGTGAGGGACACCATGAGTGTGTGAAGCGTACAGGTGCGCTTTCCGAAGGGGAAGGCAGTGAGATGGCGTGACCATCACTAGGGTTGTGGGTGTGTTCTGACTGTCACATCAATGAGCCCCGGTTTACTACCCCTGAAGGTCTGAGTCCTAGTCCCAGCTGGGCAACTCTACTCCACTTCGCTACATAAATAAAGTTTTATAATGTGACTTATATTTTCCAGTTTTGGGCAAATTAAGGAGGTTTAGAAATGAGTACACCCCACTGAAAGTCTCGGAGGAAAGCTACATTTTAGTAAATGAGCAAGCATTCAATCAGTCTCAGAAGAGTTTAAAGATTTACTACACATATTACTATCAAACAGTTGGGCTATAAAACAATATTTCGAGTGTGTGTGTGTGTGTGTGTGTGTGTGTGTGTGTGTGTGTGTGTGTGTGTGTGTGTGTGTGTGCGTGTGTGTGTGTGTGTATAGGGGGACTCTGGCGGCCCCTTGAACTGCTGGGTTGGCCGCAGGTATGTGGTCCATGGCCTCGCAAGCTTTGTCTCCAGCAGCGGCTGCAATGTAGCGAGGAAGCCCACTGTCTTCACCCGCGTCTCAGCCTACTCCTGCTGGATCAGAGGAGTAAGTAGCATAATCATTCTCACAAATGCATACAGAAATATGCACACATACTGTACAGATCCACTGACACGTCACACACACACGCATTAACGCACGCGCGCACACACACACACACACACACACACACACACACACACACACACACACACACACACACACACACACACACACACACACACACACACACACACACACACACACAGACATATGCATGTGCATGTGCACATGCATGCGTCTATGTTGTACTTGATTTTGGGGTGAGTATTTGTGACCTGAACTGTTGTATTTCTGTTTCTTTTTTCTCCAGATAATTGGAGCCTGAAGTCCCTCATGAAGACTTTCATGTGGGACCACATTCTCTCACAGATTCCTTCTGACATGATCCACCTTTCACCTCTTCTAATCACCATGTACAGTGCTTGAAGTGGGGGGGAACTCAGTTCCCCCACCTCTTAATTTTCATCATCAGAGTTCCTGCACTAATCTTGTGCGCCGCATTTTCACGTAATTCACTTCTTTTTGGATGATGTAATCAGACAGTTAGGGTTCCTACACTTCTTTTTTTCCACTTCAAGCACTGACCACGTAGATGTAGAAATAAAACTTTCCCTCATCAGCATTTCTTTGTGTACGACATCTATTTCTTTCAAATATCTTTGTTGCGTGCAATAGGTGTAGCATGATCAAGTACGGTATTTATTTCAGCATTATTCTTAGATACCCCTGATGAAGAAAGAGTTGAAATGTATGCCACAGTAGAGGGCAATACAATACATTGCAATACAACAAAAAAGGCAAAGTAGGTGGTAGGTTACGGACGTTTTTCCAAAATAGAACCCTTGGTAAAAGACTTGGAGCAATTAACAAATATATGGTACGGCTGGGACAAGGTGATTTGAAAGGGTTCCCCTCTAAATACATACAGTACAATATAATGGGGATGGGGACCCAATCTGAGCCCCCTATTTTATATATATATATATATTTTAATTCATTTATTTATTTATTTGTTTGGTCTTTTTGACTTTATTTATGATAAGACAGTGAAGGTTTGGCTGTTTGGCAGGGCCCATCAGTCTGTTTATTATACAGTGTCACTTGTTGCTGTGGGTAATATCCACACTCAAGTCGATTTCTCTCTTTAGCCGTGGAGGTTCGGCATAGATTATTTGTTCACACAGGCAAGGTGCATGGAGTGCTCACAAACATACTGTTGCCTAAAAACACTGATCCCACTCCCGCCCTGTAGAGCTGCTTTTATCATTGAGTTGTAAATTTGTGCCTTGACCAAAACTGTCCCTAAACCTAACCTGTCACAGGTTTGAAAAAAGGGTCCTAAGTTCCCCGGTTGCGGGGACCCAGGGACCTGGATAGCAGGGAACATAAAACCCACGGAACATAGGACGCGGGGAACATAGGGATGACCCTGTATAAAGTCATGTCCTTGCTAGCCTAGCAAGCTAAACCCCTACAGCAAAAAGCTATACAGGGGTCTAGTAAGGCTCGGTGGAAGTGCGGGTAAGATAAAGGGTTGTCTGACAAATTTCCTCTGCACTCAACGCCATGCAATAGGATGCAGCAAAACAACCAATCACGCCAAATCCCCACACAGCAAACTGTGGGGCGTGGTTGGTAATAGTTCCAGCGGGGAAGCTGTTACTTTTGATCACACAGCATGACGGGTCAGCCTTTAGCGAGTGATCATCAAATGGTAATGTGGAGTGACTTATTTGTGTCAAATACACTCACCGGCCACTATATTAGGAACACCTGTTACAACTGCTCATTGAGGCAAATTTCTGATCAGTCAATCACGTGGTGGCAACTCAATGCATTTGTGCATGTAATGGTCGAGATGATCTGATGCAGTTCAAACCGAGCATCATAATGGGGAAGAAAGGTTATTTAAATGACTTTGAACATGGCATGGCTGTCAAGCCGAAAGGGCTTGATTTCAGTATTTCAGAAATTGATCTACTGGGATATTCACACAAAACCATCTCTAGGGTTTACAAAGAATGGTATGAAAAAGAAAAAAAATGCAGTGAGCAGCGATTCTGTGGGCAAAAATGCCTTGTTGAAGGCAGAGGTCAAAGGAAAATGGCCGGACTGGTTTGAGCTGATGCAAAGCCAACATTAAGTCAAATGTCCACTCATTACAACCAAGGTATGCATATGAGAATCCCTGATTACACAGCACATCAAATCTTGAGGCGAATGGGCTATAGCAGCAGAAAAACACATTTGGTGCCACTCCTGTCAGCTAAGAACAGGAAAATGAGGCAACAATTTAGATAGCCTCACCATAAACGACATCGGGGGATCGGAAAAATGTTGCCTGGACTGATGCGTCTTGATATCTGCAACACTCAGGTGGAATGGTCAGAATTTGGCATCAACAACATAAACCCTGCCTGACATCAACGTTTCAGGCTGGAGATATAATGGCATAAGGATATTTTCTTAGCACAAATTGGGGCAATTAATACCAATTTATCTTTGTTGGAATGCCACACCAAGTATTGTTGCAGGCAGTTCTGGCAGTTCTGAAGGCAAAAGGGGGTCCAACCCAGCACTAGACAGGTGTTCCTAATGAAGTGGTCGGTGAGTGTAAGTTCATGGGGCAATTTTACATCAATCCGTAACAACATTTATTATTACTCAGCCTCTTAAAATTAAGCAAAAACTTTGATGTTGGACGTTGGAAGTTGGAACGGCTGCCATGTTTCTCTGAAAATGTTGTAACTCTCGCCCAAGCAACCCATACGTCCATTTGATTGTTGGTTATCAGACCATCTAACACAATATTTACTGTTGTTAAGAAATAACTGAAGCAGATTTAGTAATGGGCATAAACTCAAAAACACACTGATTGAATGATATAGACTGTGAGCTGCAGCCTCAAAATATGGAACCTGTTAACGAACAGGTGGCAAAGGCCACCATACCTTTTCTGAAAGCTTGGAATCTCAGCTTTCCAATGATGTATGATATTCTGTCGTCACTAGGTAGCCCGGCCTTTAATTCCACTCCTCAGGGTTTGATTGGCCTGGAAAACTTTCAACTTTCAGCCTCGCAAAACGATCACGGGTGACTAGATGGTCCATGGGAGAAAATTCAATGGGCATCTACATTTCTAGGCTAGGTCCTTGCAGTGGCCCACTTAGCACACTTGTGGTACAGGGCCCACTTAGCACACTTGTGGTATTTTTGTTTGAAGGGGCTACCTTCGCTTCAGCTCAAGTGTGTGAGGAATTCAGAGCTGCCAGGCTGTGCTGTGAAGCCCTGGATTGATGTGTTTACTGGCGGTCAGCACCGTAGTGAAACTGGTAACCTGCAAGTTTAACATCAGGCATATAATACGCCTTTATTACTGGGAAGTGTATGGCACTACCACCGGGAACCGTCTCCGTGTTGGAAACGACGCACCTCCAAGCCCTCCTGGGATACACTTCTAAGGTTAGGAGAGGTCTGTGCAGCTGCAGAGTATCACTAGCTGTTGTTCTCTTTTGAGTCTGAATGTGTGAGTGTGCAGGTGCTGCTTGTTATCATTAAGACCAGTGGCTAGAGGTTTATTATTTTTCTTTCTTCTTCTTCGTTTTGTTTGTCTCTGTTTGCCAAACCCTCCTGGGTAGCCAGCTAGTCTGATCCACTGGTTAGGAAGGCTGTTGGAAACTATATTCCTTCCCTAGCATGTCAGTGTTGTGAAGTTCGATTTATTCAAGCACCTACTGGTGAGTGTGCACTGTTGTGAAGTGTGCTCTACCCAAGAACCCAAGAGGACAAGTTGCTGTGCAAGTGTGGCTTATCTAATACACAACCGATGAGAGTACATTGTATTTTATAGCTACCAGATATTGTATTTATTCTTTTCACGTGTGATGAACAATGTCTGTTGTGGTCTGTTTAGAGTGTCCTGACTGGTTGGGCGACCATTCCATCTCAGTACAGGAATTTTATTTATTAACAAAGCAAGAAAAATAAAAGACTATTTTAGTAGGCCTACTTTTGTAAACACTCTTTTGAAGGGTTCTCCTTACTCTCTATTGTCTTTTGTAGTAACATAAGGGGTGGCGTAGTCTGTGCACAGTTAGGGGCACTACAGCTAATAGTTGCACTGTGTTGGATGGTGGCCAGAGTAGGTAACTGCAACTATGCTGCTCATCCAAACTGTGCTGCCTATTGCCAAATTTGATCTTTTCATGAATATTTACAAAGTAATAAACTAGTATTTAATAGTATGACCAAAGTATAGAATGTTTTCCAACTTCTGGAAATTAAAAATGGCGGACCATGGAGAAGATGTTTGAAAAGTGCCATTTTCCCATACAGTGTACATTTCAACTCTTTCTTTATCAGGGTGTCTTTGAATAATGCTAAAATAAATATCTTACTTGACCATGATAAACCTCTGCCTGCCCCTGTCAACAGAGACTATACTGCACATAAGAAATATATATTTGAAATAAATAGATGTCGTACACAAAGAAATGCTGATGAGTTTTATTTCTACATCTACGTGGTGATTAGAAGAGGATAAGGATCATGTGAGAGGACATGTAGTCCCACATCATCGTCCCAAGTCTTCATGAGGGACTTCATCCAATGATCTGGGGGGAAAAGAAACAGAAATACAAAATTTCACGTCACAAATACTGACCACAAATCAATCATCAACCTACAACAGTTTGTGTGGCGCACACACGTGTACTGTATGTATGTGTGTGTGTGTGTGTGTGTGTGTGTGTGTGTGTGTGTGTGTGTGTGTGTGTGTGTGTGTGTGTGTGTGTGTGTGTGTGTGTGTGATGGTGTCTACGTATATGTGTGCATATTTCTGTGTGCATGTGTGTGTATGATTATGCTACTTACTCCTCTGATCCAGCAGATGTAGGCTGAGACGCGGGTGAAGACAGTGGGCTTCCTCGCTACATTGCAGCCGCGGCTGGAGACGAAGCTGGCAATGCCGTGGACCACATACTTGCGGCCAACATAGCAGTTCAAGGCTCCACCGAAGTCCCCCTACACAACACAACACAACACAACACAACACAACACAACACACACAACACAGAGCATTTGATGTGTATCAGGATTTGATGTGATGGTGTATTAAACATATACACATACAGTATATGCATGTAGGCCTATATACACTGGCACCTACATACTCACAAATGTGATCCTGTAAGTGCATACATGCAGTACAAACACTGCACCTCCGTGTATGAATAGTAATTTATTATTTATGTTAGACTGCCTTATTATTATAACTATACCCTATAACAAATTAATAAATTATTAATTAAATGCTGGCAACCAGGTGATAAGCGGAATAACGGCCTTCGAGGCGTCCCGATATCAACGGAAAATGGACTTGGCAGAAGTGAAGGCTGCACTGTCTGTCTTTTAGAACGCTTCCGCCTCGTCCATTATTTCCCTTGATATCGGGACACCTTGTTGGCCGTTATTCTTTACATAATGGACACCTGCTCAGCCAATCAGAAGATATTCCGTCTGCTCACCGGGTGATGCTAAAGTGTAAGCTAACATTGATGTCTAAATTGATTGACAGGCTGCCATATGCAAATACCAGAGGGTGGGAGTCAGGTAAGCCATACAGCCTACTGGAGATATAAGGAAGTGGTACCAAGAATGACCAAACATTGAATGTAGAGTGACTAGAGAGACTCACGTAACATCCAGCTTGTCTGCCGTTGCCTCCAGCACAGATCATGTTGCTGTTGACGCTGCGACCCCACCAGTAGCGGTTGCGGCAGATGTTCTGTCTCACCGTACGCATAGTCGCATACCTCATTACGTTGGAGTTGCGACCCCTAGCTGTACACAAATACTTGATGTTCAGAGGCACGTAGTTCAACAACCATTTCACACAGACTGTATCTTGTTTGTTTCCAAAACAGAAATAAATCGTGTCTTAATCTGCAATGGCATATCCCAGCAAAATAGGCTACAATTTAAAGATTAATAACATAGCGGCCTGAATTTAACAAAATAATAAACAGTGTTTAAAAACTGAATAGTGTAAGTTGGTAAATAAGGAGTGTTTGCAGACAGGCCCATTTTGGGTATGGTTATATGGGGGTATGGTTACAGACCCTCCTCAAGGTCAAGTAGGCCAGTCACACTTCCCCACCACACCTTCAAAGACACAACAACCCAACCAAAGAAGCGTATAGGAGAGAAAGATTCTTCAGACTTGTTCTTTTCCCGTATCCATGTGATGTCGGGTGAACGCCCCTTTGGAGTCTTGAGGTTGAGAATAAATGGAGTTCCCTTAGCGCTGTAGATGATGGTAGCGCACATCTTGGGCAAACACCACAAAAAGAGAAGAGGAAGGAGGGGACAACGCCCCTTATGAGACCGAATTTGAGCACACTCCTTTGCATTGGATGGGCGGAGTTTGGGATATCTGTCTCTCCTATACCATTCTTTGACCCTACCCACTCTCAGGCAGGTTTCATACACTGGTCTCAGTGGCCTAACACTAACACTTAAAGGTGCACTGTGTAAGATGGTGGCCAGAGTACAGCAGGTATTGCAACTACACTGTTCAGAGAAATTGTGCTGTCTACTGCCAAATTTAATTTTTTCATCAATATTTACCAGTTAATGAACTAATTTACTAGTATGATCAAAGTACATTGAGTATTTAGCTAAAAATGCCTATTTCTAGAAATTGAAAATGGCGGATCATGGAAAAGATCCCCGTTTTCATGTATGAAAGTGCAATTTTTCCCAGTCATAGTGAATACATAGAATTTAATAGTGGTGGTAAGTATTCATGAAAAAGGTAACATTAGTGAATGGGCAGCATGAATTATGTAAATAAACAACTAAAAATATTACACAGTGCACCTTTAGCCAAAGCCAAGATCAATCTGCCTTCTCCTTGGCGGAGGTAACCAAAAGAAAGAGGCCCATGTTCACCCCCCTGGTTAACCTACTTGCAGTACGGCCCCACCCGGTGATGTAGCAGAGATGGTTGTGTCCCAGCACCTGGCCGGCTGGTGGCAGAGGGGCCAGAGAGACATAGGTGCCCAGGGTGACGTAGGAGGACAGACGCAGCAGGGCAATGTCGTTGCTGAGGGTAGAAAACAGCACACCAACAAGTCAGGCCAATGATTTGATTGTGCTAAACTGTTGTATGTTGCAGCAGGGAAGTTTATTTTGACACACTTAAAGGCACCATGTGCGATATTTCTGTTTTCTTTAAGTGTTCTTGTGCTCAAAGGATAATTAACTCCGCCAAGGAGGTTATGTTTTCGGTCACGTTGGTTTGTCTGTCTGTCTGTTTGTTTGTCTGCCAGCAGGATAACTCAAAAACGAATGCACGGATTTTGACAAAACTCTGTGGAGTTGTTGGAAATGACCCAAGGAACAAGTGATTCAATTCTGGTGGTCATCCGGATCACAAACCGGAAACAGGACCTTTTTAAAGAGTCTTCACCATTGCTAGCCTAGGAATCTAGATGCCCCTAGTGACCGCAAATTGAATTGTGGGACAGGGCGAAACATTGCAGTTTCCAACTCCACAAAAAGAAGGCAGAAAGACTTCAAATGAAAATAGGGTGTAACATGGTCAAATGTTCTATCAAACAGCTTCCTTGGCGGAGGTCTGCGCTCTCTGAGTGCATTTCTAGTTGGTTAGGACATTGCACGCTGCATGTGACAAGTGAAGTCAAGTCAAGTCAGCTTTTATTGTCACTTTCATCATATGCACAAGACATACAAGGAAAAATGAAATTACGTTTTCTCTCTATACCATGCCAGGACAAGACATATACAAACTGACTTAAAGTGCAGACAGGACAGGTAACAGTGATGAACTGGCAACAAAGGACAATAATAAATACAGTATAAATGAACATTTTACATTGAACATTTAACATTGAACATGTAACAGAGGTAGGATAAGATAAAGAAAGACATACTGACCCACGAGTCAGACTATTTCTCCATTGAGGATGGCGATAGATGCGCCTCACACTCAGCATCTCGCCCCCGCATTGGTTGAGGTTCTTTTCACCAACAACCACACGATAGGCCCTGCGGCTGCAAAATAATGATGATGATGATGATGATTGTTATTAATAATCGGCCTCCATGTGTCTATATGCAATGTGTATTTTTTTGTAATATAATATAGCCTAACTAATTCACATTCGACACGATCAAATGATATTCCCTATATTGTATATCTCCTATGCACTTTGTGTTTGTGTTGTATAATGGACTATGTCGTTGTAAGTCAAATATATATTACAATATTACATTAATATATTGTATTGTAAAACTGATGTCTGGCCTTTCATTCTTCCAAAATTGACAGCTGATTGAAGTGATGGCATTTAGCAAGTGCACAGCTAGCCATGTTACTCTGTAGACCTACTGGCGCACGCATGAAGCAGCGGTCAGCACCCAGTTCCTCTTGACCAGCACGCCTCCACACAGATGTTTGAAGGTACTGCCAGACCTGTACTGCAGAGACACCTGAGAGAGACACCAGGGGCTGAGGAGAAGCTCATGCAGTTACACTTTAAATGGCAGTCACAAATAGCTAGTCATGAGAGAGAGAGAGAGAGAGAGAGAGAGAGAGAGAGAGAGAGAGAGAGACTTTGGATTTGGACTAAAAATCAGCTACCTGCCATCTAACCCAACGGCCGGAGACGACGGCGCCACCAACAACCCTCTTCTGGATAGGAGCCTTGGCCTCAGCTGGTACCACAGAGACAGCAACAGAAAACAAATTAATGCAAGGGGTGAATTCAGGTAAATTGGTGCACTTTTTTGCATTTAAGTGGATGGCCCAAAGTGGCCCAATTATTACTTGAATTCACCATAATACTCCTAATAAATAGCAACTTTAGGTAGCCGTAGCCTAATGGTTGGGCTGGTGTGTACAGATACCAACTCTAGTGCCTCTTTTCCACTGCCGGTTTTCTGGTAGGGCTACAGGTCGACACAGCACGACTCGGCTGCCATTTTTATGGTTTGGTTTGTATGGCTTTATGATTGAGCTGTGTCGTGCCTATTCGAGAAGCAGAAAGTGGCAGCCGAGTCACGCTTTGTTAAGCTGTAGGCCTACCAGAACACTAGCAGTGGAAAAGAGGCATAAGTAGCCGTGGCCTAATGGTTGGGCTGGTGTCTACAGATAGCAACTCTAGGTAGCCGTAGCTTAATGGTTGGGCTGGTGTCTACAGATAGCAACTCTAGGTAGCCGTAGCTTAATGGTTGGGATGGTATCTAGTAACTCTAGGTAGCCGTGGCCTAATGGTTGGGCTGGTGTCTACAGATAGCAACTCTAGGTAGCCGTAGCCTAATGGTTGGGCTGGTGTCTACAGATAGCAACTCTAGGTAGCCGTAGCCTAATGGTTGGGCTGGTGTCTACAGATAGCAACTCTAGGTAGCCGTGGGCTGGTATCTCACACTCATCCATACTGATGTGCACTTACTGAGCAATGCACCTAACCTTACAGTGTTCCAGGAACTGTGACAAATGCCCTGTACCTAAATAACTATAACTAACTTCAGAAGATAAAAGCAACTTCTAAATGTCATGTAATGTAAAAAAAAAACTGCAATGCCCTGACTCATCCCTATAGACACCTGAGGATATGCTATAGTGGTAACACTTTATTTTAGGGATACATCTATTAGCAGTAATACATACAATAATGCTTGCATAAGTAACTTGTAAGGCATACTAAGCAAATGCTAAGGCCTACTAGGTCCTTACTAAGGTTAAATTGGTAATGAATCCCTTATTGTGCATGTACAAGACATTTGCGAACAAATGTTTGATTTTGCTTTGTACATGAGTTACAAGTTACTTATACAGGAACATTGTACGTATTAGTGCTAATAGATGTATCCCTAAAATTAAGTGCTACCACGATAGTGTACAAGAGGCTGCCACGTGCCAAGGTACCCACCTGGCTCACCCTCAGCACTCAGGACCTCAGCATCCAGGAGCTCAGCATCTTCCTCCTCCCCCAGCCCCTTCACACCTGAACACATTTCACAAAAACTGAAGATTACGCTCAGAGAGAGAGAGAGAGAGAGAGAGAGAGAGAGAGAGAGAGAGAGAGAGAGAGAGAGAGAGAGAGAGAGAGAGAGAGAGAGCGAGCGGCGGAGAGAGAGCAGGGAGCAGCGTCAGCTGAACTAATGCTATACAGGGGCACAGTAGGGCACCGAGATGTAATGTGAGCATGTGAAGCATGCAGACAAAATGTCCTATTTTGTGCACATTCTGTTGTTTACTCCGTATGCTAAACTTCAGCTTAATTCCAAGGTGGCAAGGTTGTTGGTTTTGTTTTTTACTTTTTTAACTCGTACCGGGGCACAGCAAATCAATACCCAGGCACGTGCCCCTGTGAAATATACGGCCCTGAGAGAGAGAGAGAGAGAGAGAGAGAGAGAGAGAGAGAGAGAGAGAGAGAGAGAGAGAGAGAGAGAGAGAGAGAGAGAGAGAGAGAGAGAGAGAGAGAGAGAGAGAGACAGAGACAGAGACAGAGACAGAGACAGAGAGAGAGATAGAGAAGGGGAGGGGGGGGGGCAGGCTTACCAAGAAGATCTTCCTGAGTAGCAATGTTCACATCCGCATCTGATCCAACTATGCAGTAAAAAAACATAAAAATGTTTAAATAAAACCACTGTCTGCAAAGATTATCCTGGCGATGCCATCCAATGTACTTACACCCAAAGATTTTGGCTCCGCACATAGTCTGGCGAAAGCCTCCTAGCTCGGTTCACACACTGTACTGCCAATCAGCAAACAGTTAAGAGTGGTAACGCAGAACTCACCTGCAGAGTCTGTTACTGATTGGTTAAGGTAACACTATTCACACTTTTGTCTTGTTATTTGTGTGGCAACACTATATTGTAACAGTCAATAACAATAAAATTAACAATAAAGCACAATTTGAATTTTAATTCCAATGAATTAAATGGCAGAGTAAGCTCAGACCATCTCCCACCCTCCATGGAGACGGATTTCTCTTAGCTTTTGCCAGACTGTTTGATGGAGTCAACAGTAGGTATTCGCTCAGGTTAGACAAAGATAACTAACAGATAGACTAGCCTGGTTTTACCAGACCACATTAATTATAGCATAATTCATTTTTGGTCTGGATCCTCGATGCCCTGGAGCGCTTGGGTGGAAGGAGCTGGCTTAATGAGTTGACCTGCTCTGACCAATCACTGACAGTCGATGTTCATGACATACGTAGATGTTATTATGCACCCAAGTGCATTCGCTTATTGGCCGGCCGTCTGGTAGCCGGCTAAACCCTCCCCAGAGAAGCGTAATCAGACCATTTGTGAAGACCATTTGTGTGGCGTCTAGTGCTATGCCCCCCACATTTGGGCTTACATTGCCCATGGGGATACCGTTTCGAGTCCTGTCTACTCTCACACTGTCCTGTAATAATAAAGGACAAATAGCCCCCCAAAAATACAAAAATAAAACAAAATGAATGGTCTGGCCTGTCGGGCTACAGGTAGACTGGCCAACATGCTCAATCGAGTCAAAATCGTTAAAAAAAAGTTGAAAAAAAAAGTGACTGCGAGGCAGAAGCCCACCTGGAGTGTCCACAGGAGCCTCCTCCTTATTGGCTGCATGCTCATCTGTCACCAGCTGATTGGCTGCATGCTCATCGGTCACCTTCTGCTGCTTCACCTCCTTGCCAACTGGACCTTAGGGGATGACCAAAAGTAATAATTATCAAGACGGAATACCTGCAATTACACGACTACGCCACTAGGGGAATTCCGCCCCTAGAAATATACCTGGATTTAAGGCAAACGCAAGTTCTTACAGACTGGGACAGAGACGTGGATTTCTTGTGCAAAAATAACATTCTTTTTCTTTATTGATACAAAACACATTCAACATCCAGACCGCCAATATAAAATAAAAGACAGACTAGAATGGTGGCCTAGGCCTACTAGACAGGAAATTGTGCCAGGGCCAGGCTAACAGGGCGGGCTGCCAGTTAAGGATAGAGCTAGATGTGTTGTCACCTCTTGTGCTCAGAGACAAATGGCCTATGTCGAAGCACACAGCACACACGGCACACACACACACACACATAGGCGTACTAGCTAAGCAAGTGATTCAATCAGTTTGGCTACCCACGCTAAGCAAGTGATTCAATCAGTAATGTATGGCTACCCACCACTACACAGGTGAGAATTCACGCTCACACAACTAGGCTACTAATAATTCACACTAGGGCTCTCTACTACTGGGGCCTGCCCTGCGAGCATGAGCTAGTTGGCAACAGAAACAAAATACAGAGAGTAGGCGGTCGGATAAAATAACAACAAAACAACAAACAGAATGCTAAAATCACTATGGGCAAAACAGCGGCGAACAGTGCCTATGACCCTCGATGGTACCCTCTCAACATCAGTGGATGTTGCGCACAATAGACTCCGTGTGCCACGGGACCTGGCTGCCCTCAAACATTCACAGAGGGGGCATTGGTCTCGGTAGGCTGGAACCAGTCAAACCTCAGCCTACCCAGCAACACTCACAGCACAGAACACAAACAAATCCGGGAGAGTTCCAGCGAGTCTACCCATTCTGGCTGTTTTTATAAAACTGATGCCTTAGCCACCATTAACTGGCTAGACAATTAGCGGCCAGCTGTCCGATGACATCACCGGCTATGGAAGCTGTCAAGGGACAATCTTGTAACAGTGACAGTCCCACCTGTTACATTAAGATGCTGCTCTGCTGCCAAACACACAAGATGGCCACAAAGACAAACACACAGAATAATAATGAAGGAGGAAGTGGAAGGGTGTTTTGAGGTTTTGACATTGAGGCAGGCAACTGGCCTACTGCAGGTCTTTTCATAGAGTCTGCAACAGTAAACTGTATAGCTCTTACAGAACCTATCAGCTCAAAGGAGTTTTTCCTGACGATCCAATTGCCTCCCTAGTGCACAGATCAATACGGTGCCATCCTTACCACCACATAGCCTTGAATGTATGATCTGTGTTTGAATTGGTTCAACATTGTTTTGGGTGATCAGTCTAAAATAAGAGAATTACATTACATTACATTACATGACATTACATGACATTACATGACACTACATTACACTCAACTGGTGCTTTTATCCAAAGCATCTTACAGTTATTTACAGGGTTCTGGTTACAGTCCCTGGAACAATGTGGAGTTAGGTGCTTTGCTCCGAATGACGACCTTGTGATTTATGATATAGCAGTGGTGCAGAACAATTGAGTCTCAGTTCACTTACCTGCCATGCTCATGGCAAAGAGAGCAAAAATGATGGAGAGAACGGGCAAAATCCTCATGATGATGCTGGAGTAATCTATAATCAGACACAGAAGCACACGTACACAGACAGCATCATACTACATGGCGGTGTACAGTAGACTAGAAGTGAGTATAAAGTTTAAGAATAAAGTTGAAGTTTTAAGATGTTTATACATGATATAAACAGAGGAGTGCGGATCAGCTGCAGGTGTACTTACCCACTGATGAGACCCACAGATAGAGTACACTTCAGCGAACTGATAACTGGGACAAAGTCACAGACACTTTTATAGGCATTTTCGAGACAGTGTGCACATCATGTGAGTAAACATGTTTATGAAAATTAAGATGCATACACATCTCAATGACACAATGACAAATAGACGTTGTGCGCTGACTTTGAAACTGATCATGTTTGATAAACTGAGAACACACCCAAGCACGCACGCACGCGCACACGCACACACAGCAGATGAGATATTACACACACATACTGTAGGCCCATGCAATACATTGGGTTATAATTCCACTGCATTGTAGGGTACAAGTCTTAATAATCATTGCGATGTTGTTATGATGGAGTTGAATGTTTTCAGCACGGAGTGACTGGGCCTGCCTGCAAGGGCCCATCTGTACAAGAACGCAATGTAATTGTGGGCGACCATGTTTCAACACACTTACAGTATATATCAGGTGGTTTTATCCAAGGCAATTGAGTTGCTTAGGTAGGCTACAAGACATTGGTAACAGTCCTCGGAATAATGGTTATGTTTTCGGTCGTGTTGGTTTGCCTGTTTGTCTGTCTGTCAGCAGGATAACTCAAAAGGTCATGAACGGATTTGGATGAAATTTTGTGGAGTTGTTGGAAAGGTTTGAATCCCATAGCATCACACACACACACACACTTAAATAATTTTACGTAATTGGGATAAAACTATTTGAAATAGAACTATTTTGGGAAAAGATGATATGATTCACAAGGATATGGTGCTTTCAAGGCCTTATTTGCTATGATGATATTGATCCTTCTTATTGGCCTGATATCTGATAGTGAACTGATATTGTAATAGAGCCATGCTTCCCTGTTCCTGGCAAATATTACCAGTAACCACCTCTACATCCTTGGTATCCAAACCAAAGGCCCGCGGGCCAAATCCGGCCTGGGCATGGCCGAACATTTGGCCCTCCATGAGGTCAGAACAAATGAAAACATAAATGTGTGTGATTTTCGATAACTAAAACTTCAGTGGCTCATATCTCTCCAAAGCATTTACAGAGAGCTAGATCTTATACTAACAGTCTCATAACAGACACGTTTACATGAGACATTTAATTCGGAATTAACTCACTTTAATTGTGAATAAAGCTTGATTCCACTTTGAAAACTTCATGTGAACACTTCACAATTCAGAATTAAATGAAAGCTCAAAGGAAACTCGGCAGAACTATTTAATTTGGAATTATTAATTCGGAATTAAAATCGTCATGAAAATGTAGGGATTGACAAGAACGGAAAGTGGAAAAGCGAAAATCTGTTCTCTGTCCTGACATTTAACTTGTTTCTCATTGGGTAGGGGCGTTGGTTTGGCCCACAGCCTCACTTGCACTACATAATGCCCTTGGAGAAAAAGAATTGGAGACCACGGCTCTACTTTTTAGTGGTATGGTCCTCTCTTGGTGTTGTTTGCACTGGAAGAAGACATGTACAGTCAGAGGCAGGACATCAAATCAGATGGCCTATTATTAGCTGGCCCAAAACATGAAGTTTGGTAGCAAATACAGAGATGATGGACAATTATACGTAAATATGAAAGAATGAACAAATCTTTTAAGGTGATTATTTGATATTTGCACTGACTGTTTGAACAGCTTAGGCCTATACCTATTTTATAATACCAGTGACTGAATATTGTCGTGCTTGAAGAGCATAGACATATAGAGACCTTTGTCTTGAATTTTGACTTGGACTTAAGGTCTTCGGCCTTGTCTTGCTGTGCCGTATGTGGGATTGTTTCGGGAGTCTGGGACAATACAATTTCTAAATGTGCTGTATGTCAAAATATGAAAGTGAGATGATGTCAATTTGCTACATCATTACATTCTTTGGGACAAAGTTGAGTATTTTATGGCCTTTATGGTTTTGATTAACACAATACAGATTCAGTTCAAAATGTAGGCTACATAAACTCTGTCAAAGGTGCACTGTGTAGAATGATGGCCAGATTAGAATGGGTACTGCCACTATGCTGCTCATTGAAAATGTGCTACCTATTACCAAATTTGATCTTTTCATGAATATTTACTAAATAATAAACCAATATTTAAGTAAGTTTTGCAGTTAAAAATGTATATTTCTGGACATTCAAAATGGCGGACCATGGAGAAGATCCCCCTTTTAATGTGAAAAGTGCAATTTTCCCAGTCATAATGAATACTTAGAATTTGGTGGTGGTAGTAAGTACCGTATTCATGAATAAGGTAACATTCGCGAATGGGCATGAATTCTGGAAATAAACAACAAAAAAATATTACACGGTGCACCTTTAAAGCAGAGAAATAGAAAACAGTTATATACAGGTAACACATCTATACTCCATTGTACTCCTACTCGTCTTTCCTGTCCCGATATCAGTGGCCATGTTACTTCTTATCCCAATTTATATTCACACAGTGTTCTCAAATTTCATTTTTTATTTATTGTTCCACTGTGAATAAAATTTGGCCTCCTGTCATTTGGATTCAGACTTGTAATCCACTTTCTATGCATTTTACACTCAGTGCCAAACTGTTGTAGAATTATAGTTGTATATACCGCTTTATTTCTCTGAAACAACAACCCTCTTCAATGCCCACACAAAAACACACACACACACACACACACTCACACACACACACACACACACACACACACACACACACACACACACACACACACACACACACACACACACACACAGACACACACACACACACACACACACACACACACACACACACACACACACACACACACACACACACACACTTAAATAATTTTACGTAATTGGAATAAAACTATTTGAAATAAAACTATTTTGGGAAAAGTTGATGATATGATTCACAAGGATATGGTGCTTTCAAGGCCTTATTTGCATCATGTTCGTGTGAATGTATTTGTGTGCTAAGGAGTATGAATTACCATGTTATTGATCCTTCTTACTGGCCTGATATCTGATAGTGAACTGATATTGTAATAGAGCCATGCTTCCCTGTTCCTGGCAAATATTACCAGTAACCACCTCTACATCCTTGGTATCCAAACCAAAGGCCCGCGGGTCAAATCCGGCCTGGGCATGGCCGAACATTTGGCCTGCCATGAGGGCATAACAAATGAAAACATAAATGTGTGTGATTTTCGATAACTAAAACTTCAGTGCCTCATATCTCTCCAAAGCATTTACAGAGAGCTAGATCTTATACTAACAGTCTCATAACAGACACGTTTACATGAGACATTTAATTCGGAATTAACTCACTTTAATTGTGAATAAAGCTTGATTCCACTTTGAAAACTTCATCTTAACACTTCACAATTCAGAATTAAATGAAAGCTCAAAGGAAACTCGACAGAACTATTTAATTCGGAATCATTAATTCGGAATTAAAATCGTCATGAAAATGTTGGGATTGACAAGAACGGAAAGTGGAAAAGCGAAAATCTGTTCTCTGTCCAGACATTTAAAGGTGCCGGTATGCTTGCTGCAGGATACGCGAGCGCGTGCACGATTCGTTCATGAACGCGTTAACATGCGTGTTTAATGTCCATTTCGCGCGCCTTGGACACGGCAGCCAAATGCGTGCGTCAGGTACAATATCTTCAAACTCGCTGGGGGCGATCATAAGAAAGACTGCGCAGTTCCACGCGTGTGCTTTATATGAAAACGACAATGGCAGCAACTTTTAAGAGCGTCTCATTGAGTTTGTCCGAAATTTCAAACATTTGTGATCATACTTCCATGTTGCACTTTGAAAAAGGAGCATGCACATACAGGAGTAGTAGCAGTATCCTTTCCTTGCTCAGGGAGTCCCTCTTTTTGTTTTGTTGTTTTCCTTGCCATCTGTGTTCCCAATTTCCACATCCCAATGCTGCGTGCTCTCTGCCCCCTGGATGATACCGCCAGTATTTTGCGTCTTGGTCAAGCAAGCATGTGCTGTCGGTTGCTCGCGGTGACGCGCGTAATTTACAGCTCGCAGCAAGAATACCGGCACCTTAACTTGTTTCTCATTGGGTTGGGGAGTTGGTTTGGCCCACAGCCTCACTTGCGCTACATAATGCCCTTGGAGAAAAATAATTGAAGAGTTCAGATGCAAAACCCCCTAACTCCATTTCTGAAGACCTGCACTTCTATAGTTTTAGAGAACCCTGTTGTTGGTTTGGTTTACATTCATGTACTTGATATTACATATAAATAGTTATATTACATAAATAAAATTAAAACGATGTAATTTTGATCGCTTTGTATTAAATAAAAATGAATTAAGATTATTTTCTGAAAAGGCACTTAGGGGGTTTTGCATCTGAACTCTTCAATTGGAGACTACGGCTCTACTTTTTAGTGGTATGGTCCTCTCTTGGTGTTGTTTGCACTGGAAGAAGACATGTGCAGTCAGAGGCAGGACATCTAATCAGATGGCCTATTATTAGCTGGCCCAAAACATGAAGTTTGGTAGCAAATACAAAGATGATGGACAATTATACGTAAATATGAAAGAATGAAGAAATCTTTAAGGTGATTATTTGATATTTGCACTGACTGTTTGAACAGCTTAGGTCTATACCTATTTTATAATACCAGTGACTGAATATTGTCGTGCTTGAAGAGCATAGACATACAGAGACCTTTGTCTTGAATTTTGACTTGGACTAAAGGTCTTCGGCCTTGAATAAGGTAACATTCGCGAATGGGCATGAATTCTGGAAATAAACAACAAAAAATATTACACAGTGCACCTTTAAAGCAGAGAAATAGAAAACAGTTATATACAGGTAACACATCTATACTTCATTGTACTCCTACTCGTCTTTCCTGTCCCGATATCAGTGGCCATGTTATTTCTTATCCCAATTTATATTCACACAGTTTTCTCACATTTCATTCTTTATTTATTGTTCCACTGTGAATAAAATTTGGCCTCCTGTCATTTGGATTCAGACTTGTAATCCACTTTCTATGCATTTTACACTCAGTGCCAAACTGTTGTAGAATTATAGTTGTATATACCGCTTTATTTCTCTGAAACAACAACCCTCTTCAATGCCCACACAAAAAACCACACACACACACACACACACACACACACACACACACACACACACACACACACACACACACACACACACACACACACACACACACACACACACAGGCTGCAAACTGCCAGCGGGAAAATTACAAACACATTCGATTCCAGGGAAGAAGATGAGTAAATATTATTATAGTATTAGTATATTGTTTCAGAGCGATCAGAAAAATGTGTGTGCATAATGCCGTATCAATCAGCCAAAGAGTAACTACATATATGGAATACAATGCCATTCCTCTTTCATGTGGTTTGTTTGAGACAACACAACAGTGGATTGGAAGTGAAATTCCAGGATGATGAAGCCTACCGCTTGTGTTTGCCTCTATCTCTCATGCAGCTCAAGATGACAGGTATAGAAAGTTTTTGTTTGTCATGTGAAAATGCTTCTTTACTGCCCACTGCTTAATCACTTGATATCACTTGAAGAACACAAGGGCTGTCACAAACATGGCCGGAACTACCATTGAGGACACAGAGGTCATGCCCACGGTATTTTTTTTCAGTAACGTAAAATGTTATCTATGATGAAAATGTATTTTTATTTATGATCAACAATGATAAATTCAGTCTGTATACGCCACCTAATTTATCCTCAAGGCAATGATTGATGAAAATAAACTTAAGTGTGACTGAATTGCTTTAAGCATTGTAAATGTGCAACACACAGTATTTGACCTCAGTATTTGAAAATGTCTGGTTACGGCCCTGGTCACAAACTCTCACATCAATGACTAATGTACTGTACTTATCAATTACATTACACTTAGTGTGGACACTTTATTGTTTTTAAAATCCAAAACGACTTGGGAGTTATTATATTTTAATGGATCTTCATTTACCTAGGAAGGTGCCATTGACATCTTACTGTAACTCTCATCTTTGAATGAGGCGACAGAGGAGGCAATAGAATGCAAGAGAAATGCAGTAGAATACATACTGTATGCTATGCAATCATACACAAACTATACAACCTTGTCTTTTGCAGGAAGCTCAATTAATCCAGAAAGACTGCCGGCTGATGGACATTATACAGTATTTATTTATTTATTTTATTTACATCAGACACAAAACAAAGCAGTAAAATTACATAGCAATACAAATTAAGACAATAAAAATAAGAATTAAAACAAAAGACAAACAAAGTTAATAAGCATGTTATTGGGCACTTGTAAGGGTATTACTACCTGCTTACTAGTGACTATAAATGCTTATTAGAAGAACCTTATTATAAAGCGTTACCTGCTTTTCTTATACCTACACCATAAGTGGGCAGTATACATGGGTGTACAGAAGGCTTTAAACAGAGAGCATTTGAGAGGGCACATCTTAAACTTGCGAAGTAACATGTTTGCCTGGACATATAGTTTACGTCGTTGGCAGCAGGGCTCTAAATTAACTTTTTCCACCACCAGCCAATTTGGCTAGTAGACATTTTTTCTTACTAGCCAAATGGAAGGTCAACTAGCCATTTTTTTTATCTCACCAAAATAAACCATGCGTTAATTATGTTGCTTTTAATTATTCCATTAAACTATATCCTCAACACAGATAAACAATATAAACATTATACTCAACATATTTCACTGTTCAGTTTATTCTATAATTATTTAGTAATTATTTTTATTACCTGCATTTTCATTATTTTTTATTCAATTTCCTCTGAAAACAGTGAATTGCATCACACATGCCTCTCACATACCAGACCTACGCTGGACCATATACTACAGACAGCCAAACACTAGCCTATTACACCATCACTCAAACCTCACATGCAGTATAGGCCTACACCTCACACAAAAACAGCATGCCTTCAACACACATGTTGCACACATACCAGACTTTCAACATGCACTAGCCAAACACACACAACCAAACACTACAAAACCTCATATCCCCCACACAGTATCACTTAAACTTCACACACTAGGCCAAATGCCATGGACAATGCACAGAAGAGAGGGGTGGGGAGGAGAAGAGGAGGACACACACACACACACACACACACACACACACACACACACACACACACACACACACACACACACACACACACACACACACACACACGCACACGCACACACACAGCCAACTCAGTGCGATGTGTATGATGTCTGCATTGTGTGTTTCTTTATGCTGCTGCTGCTGCTGCTGCTTCACACCTTTAGGTTCCTGCAGGATTAATACTTGCTTCACTCTAATATCATGCGCTTGGAATGACAATAATTAGGCGACGCTATGTCTAAACTAGAAGACATCCAATAACATCACGGAGACCACCAGCTTACTTTGCTACTTTCATAGCGTCTTTTGTTACCGTTTTTTTTTTTTCTTTTTCACCCGTCCAAAACCTACAAAACCGAAGTAATCCGCGCTAGTCCGCTCATTGAAAATATTTGATCAACAGTAGTTCCAGCGCGGGCATCTAACACGCAGTCAATGAATGTGAAGCTGCGTTATTGTGATTAACGGCCAGCCAATGGGTGTGAGCTACATCATGACGGTAGGCCTAATGTTCATGGGTAATGTAGGCGCCGTTTTACGTTCATCAGACGGCAGTCAGCCACAGATCTGTGCTGGCAGCGGTTTTGACGTTCGGGCGCGCGCTAGAGTCTACCGGCCAATTTGGCTAGTGGATGATTTTTTCTACTAGCCAAAATTGATTTTCACCCGCATTTGGCGTGTTGGCGTGCGTTAATTTAGAGCCCTGGTTGGCAGTATATGTCACGATCATCACTGAGATCATCTGAAATTATATGACCAAGGTACTTCACTTCCTTATAGCCAATAAGAGGGCTATCACACAGATAGAAAGCAGGGAATGTCATCGTATCCTCTTTATCCAGATCACATTGTTCCTGGATCACTAAGAGGTAAAATGAACATGGTTCCTGGATCACTGAGAGGTAAAATGAACAGTGGTCCTGGATCATTGTGATTGGTAAAATAAACAATGGTCCTGGATCACTGTGATTCGTAAAATAAAATTTGCTCCTGGATCATTGTGATCTGTAAAATGAATAATGGTCCTGGATCATTGTGAGAGCAGTAAAATGAACAATGGTCCTGGATCGCTGTGAACGGTAAAATGAACATTGTTCCTGGATCACTGAGAGGTGAAATGAACATCGTTCCTGGTTCATTGTGAGAGGTAAAATGAACAATGGTCCTGGATCATTGTGATTGATGAAATAAACAATGGTCCTGGATCACTGTGATTCGTAAAATAAACTTCGGTCCTGGATCATAGTGATCTCTAAAATGAATAATGGTCCTGGATCATTGTGATTGGTGAAATAAGCAATGGTCCTGGATCACTGTGATTCGAAAAATAAACTTCGGTCCTTGATCATAGTGATCTCTAAAATGAATAATGGTCCTGGATCATTGTGAGAGCGGTAAAATGAATAATTGTCCTGGATCGCTGTGAGTGGTAAAATGAACATTGTTCCTGGATCACCGAGAGATAAAATGAACAGGGGTCCTGGATCATTGTGATTCGTAAAATAAACTTCGGTCCTGGATCATTGTGATCTGTAAAATGAATAATGGTCCTGGATCATTGTGAGAGCGGTAAAATGAACAATGGTCCTGGATCGCTGTGAGTGGTAAAATGAACATTGTTCCTGGATCACTGAGAGGTGAAATGAACATTGTTCCTGGATCACTCAGAGGTAAAATGAACAATGTTCCTGGATCATTGTGATTGGTGAAATAAAGAATGGTCCTGGATCACTGTTATTCGTAAAATAAACTTCGGTCCTGGATCATTGTGATCTGTAAAATGAAAAATTATCCTGGATCATTGTGAGAGCGGTAAAATGAACAATGGTCCTGAATCGCTGTGAGTGATAAAATGAACATTGTTCCTGGATCACTGAGAGGCAAAATGGACATTGTTCCTGGATCACAGAGGTAAAATGAACAATAGTCCTGGATCATTGTGATTGGTGAAATAAACAATGGTCCTGGATCACTGTGATTCATAAAATAAACTTCGGTCCTGGATCATTGTTATCTATGAAATGAATAATGGTCCTGGATCACTGTGAGCTCTAAAATGAACAATGGTCCTGGATCACTGTGAGCAGTAGCCTGACATAAACAATGGCAGCTATCGAGAAGCTAAAATTGCATGGCTAAGCTCATATGCTATGCCCTCATCTCGTAAAATAAAAACCCATGGATTTTCTTGGATGAATGTTATGCTTTCAAACATTTTTGACTTCAGGAGTGTATTTCCTATAAACCATAGTTTCTTTGTTAGCTACGATGTTAGCTAGTTGTTGACTATGTTAGCTACCATAGTTGCTAACTATGTTAGCCCATTGGAGCTACTCAAGTTGCTAACTGGCTAAACAGTATGCTTTCAAGAAACACACCCCTGAGCCTCTAGCACATAGGTGGCCAGCCCGCGGCTCACAAGCCGCATGCGGCTCCTTGCCTGGTGTCATGCGGCTCTTTCATGGTCAAGTTTGTGTTGTTTATCCATACGGAATATGCATTGGAAGTTCACATAGAGTTTATTATAGGAAATAAATGCCCTGTGGTCTAAAGGGTGGTTTATGCCTCGAGATCAGCGTCCCTGCGTCGTGATGCAGTGAGCCGCACAGTTAACGGAGTGAAGCCTCCCCCATCACGCAGGTACTCTGGGGCACCTCCCCAAAATTGTGTCTCGACGCAAGGAGTGATGCAGACAGCGACGGCGTGAAGGGCGAAAATAGGTAGACTCTGATTGGTCCTCTCGACCAGCCTGCTCTTTACTCGAGTCGAGAACAAGCGCTACTTCCTTGTTCTAACCTTCGTCGATCTACAGACTGAGCTCTTCATTAAATAAGTTGCCTGTGCTTTGTCGTTTCATTTATTTACACGAACCAAAGACACACGTGCGCTTGCAAGTTACGACGCTGAAGTTATTTGGACAGTTGAACAGTGGTTCCGAGGTCGAGGAAACATTGCGCTTCGTGCGACCTATCCTCGACAAATAGAGTTCTTCAGCGTTGACGTCAACTTGTATGCGGCGTTTGGACTTCCGGTTCTATGGCGATTTTTTTACATTGCAACACGCCATAGAGATTCAGGTTTGGCAAAAATATAAGTTGCACGCCAACAACGAACATTAGCGTGTCCCCGCATCCCTTTCTCATTAGTGGAACGGATCGTATCATCATGTTGGTGTATTCACATGTTAAATCATGACGATTATAATTCAATATTGCTAACCCCTTTCTGATCATTAAAACTTCCGAACTACATACTTTCCTTTGGTTGCCATGGGTACAACCCTCCGCACGTACATGACGTTAGATACAGGCGCCGCTTCTGTAGTCGCCAAAAGTTTCCGGGTTTAGCATATGGACGCAACATCGTATTTATGTCGAAGTTTGACACAAAATGATCAACCATGTCATACCTACAGCCTATTTTTAACACCCTCGACAGTTTGCGGGGGTTCGCTAAGCGCGTGCTTGCACTCAGAGCTTATTTGAAACTGGCCCCTATTCATTCCCAATGGAGGCCGGAAGCCGATACGAACCAGGAAGTCCTTAAATGCTAACATGAAAGACTACAATCTACTACATGCTTCCGCGTTACTGAAGAACTTTATGAGCCACTTCTTTGTTCCAAACTACTGCGGTGGCTGCCAGTGCGATCAAAAATGCACGTGACATAAAGATTTAATGTTTCATTTTAATTGTCGTCTGTGAAGCTAAAAAACAACCGACATGTATAGGTTACTCTTTGTATTGAAGGCAGTTTGAGCGTGAAATGACATTGCGCAGACCGCGCTTCAAAACAGGGCATAAATCAAAATGAACTGCATCATGGCTTCGACAAGCTCACTCCGTGGCACTAATAAAAGGAAGTATAACCCGCCCTTTAGGCCTACTGTAGTAAATGACCACGTTGCTGTGTGACATTTGTTACTGTATTGGCCCGAATATAAGACGTGATTTATGTTCTAAAAATAGCGCTTTAAAAAGGGAGCTCCTCTTTCGCTGACTTGACAAATTAGCGGCAAAATAATGATTTTAACATGAAAGATTTGGCCATCACTCCTCAAGGCAATGCCACAACTCTCAATGGTCAAGAAATTATTTTGTCCATATTTGTAGATTCTATCGATGCTTGGCTACATTTGGCCCTATGAATGGACATCACTCAACTGTCAATGTCAACGCGGTGCTGACGGACAGCACAAGGAAAAAAACTTTTCATTCGCGACTCGTGTCCTTGCTTTTATTTTCGTGAAGTTTTGTCAGTACTTTTTGGACTGTATCAAAACAAAAGCTTTCCATGACTATCTGATGGAAAGTTAAAATGCAGCATGGAAAATGAGCGGCGATTTGGCTCACCACCTGTAAGTTTTTGATGCTGTCGTTAGGGCATTTAATTGGGAGGGGGGAAAGCCGGTGAGAAAAACGCTGGTCTCAGGGCACGGCGCTGGTCTGGCACTGCTGGCCCAAGCGCTGGGACAGCACAGGTAGGCTCGGGTATGGAGGTGATACACGTGATAATTCATTATTTGCTGAAGAGAGAGACGTCTACTCTGCACTCTGTGATGCGGAGCCATGTGCTCAAAGCGGATCAAAGCGGTGCAGGCAGACAGCGGGACAACAACATACAATTGTGACTTGTCGCTTGTCCACGTTGAGTTTTGAAAGTAGTCTATCAAAAGGAAAACTGTGGTGGTTTTACCTGGCCACAGCACTCGTTTAAACAATAGAGCTGAGAAATGAATAGGGATTTGACAAGCATCCTGAAAGTTTTGGATGGTGTCGTCAGCCATCCAATGATCATATGTGTGCGCAATAAAGCGGTGCCTGTGGTTGCTTAGACCCCACATGAGCAAAGAGAGGCTTATACTCTTTGTTGCCTAGGCAACGGAGTTATCATCTTTGTGCTCTGTTACACAGGACAGAGTGTTCATTGAAATCATACTGTGAAATAGCCCAAGTTAGAAAAGTGAAAGAAAAGTGAAAGAATTCATAAACAGCATTTTGACCTGAGAATTTTCCAGATGTAAAACATTATTTGTGTGTGTGTGTGTGTGAGAGAGAGAGAGAGAGAGAGAGAGAGAGAGAGAGAGAGAGAGAGAGAGAGAGAGAGAGAGAGAGAGAGAGAGAGAGAGAGAGAGAGAGATGTTGCCCATGTTGGGGCAGTGTGCACGCATGTTTATATGCCTGTGTGATGTTTGTGTGCCGATGTGGCTCTTTGCTGTAACAGTACAAAATGTGGCTCTTGGTGTCTGACTGGTTGGCCACCCCTGCTCTAGCAATCCACTAAAAATAATACTCACCACTATTTTTTGAGTTCTAATTAAGATACTTTTAACCCACCTCAATTTTTAATATTATAGGCTACTGTAGCTGGTGGTTAGTGGCCTATCTAATCTGTGGACATGCATGTTTTGTAATTAGGCCTACTGGTAAGCTACATTGGTTTGAAATTCACTCATAAAGATTTTTTTGATTAATCTTACATCTACTTTGAGAAAGTTTGTGTTTCTGAAGCAGTCATCAAAACGTGTGGAGCTCTGTAAATGAGTAGAGTCCCCTCTCGTGCTATAGGTCCTGCAAGCTCAAAATGGTCCCGATAGAAATGGGAGGGGGAAATTTGAATTTTTAATGTCGCAGGGCAATGACATCATCAATCACAAATGATCCCTGATTGGTCACCTGTAACATTGATCCTGGACCAAGAACTTGGATGTTGATCCTGGATCAGTAAATACTTGGTGATATCAGATCAATTGAAAGAGTTACACAGTGTTTGGGGCAGCCGTGGCATAGTGGTTAGGGAGGTGCTTAAGTAAGAGGCTACGATCAAAGGGTTGCAGGTTCGAAACCCACCCATAACCGTCCTCCCTACACCTCCATGAAATGGCTGAAGTGCCCTTGAGCAAGGCACCTACACCACCACTGCTTCAGGACCTGTAACCAATACCCCGTAGGCCTATCTGAATAACTGTAAGTCACTTTGGGGGGGGGGGGCATCAGCTAAGTTTAATGTAATGTAATGTGTTTGCCTCTCTCACTCAAGCATCTAATGGTGATAAAAATACACAAGGGCTGTCACATACTCTCTCACATCAATGACGACTTTACATCTGCTCAGTCTTATCAGTTACATTACACTTCCACTTCCGACCTGAGGTAAGTTCCTGATCTCCCCCAGTCTCTTTCTCCCACTCATTTCCTGTCCCAATCTTCACTGAATATCTCTTTATACATTAGAAATGGGACGGGCACGGTAGACTGCAGAGGGACTGAAAAGAGATAATAGCAGTGGCGTAACTATCGGTAAGCAGGGACTGCAGTTGCTTACGGGCCCACGAGCTCTCAGGGGCCCCTTTGCGGATGCCTAGTGGGCCCCCATTGTTACTGGGGACTAGATTGTCTCTGCACACGCAGAAAATTCCCCGATAACTCTTCTAATTAATAGATGTTGACCGGACCGTATTTATATCACAACAGATGCCACCGTCCAACATGATGGTGTGCCGTTTAAACACGACACCAATGGCAAAGCCATGCTACTATTAATACTGTGCTAATAACTGTGTTTAGTAGACGGTTCTTTAAAAATACAGTCATATAATATGTTTCAAACTGCAATAAATATCTTAACAATACGGTGTATTTGAGTCTTTATTTTTTTACATTACGACTTGGAATTATGGGTTATGTGTTATGATGAACTGATTGAACATGTTACGTAGCCTACGTAACGTGCGTGCATACAGGAAGAACTTTGGTGCAACGTGCAAGACGTCACATAACGTTAATAGAGCTCTTCAGCGTTGACGTCAACTTGTATGCGGCGTTTGGACTTCCGGTTCCATGGCGATTTTTTACATTGCAAAATGCCATAGAGATTCAGGTTTGGCAAAAATATAAGTTGCACGCCAACAACGAACATTAGCGTGTCCCCGCATCCCTTTCTCATTAGTGGAATGGATCGTATCATCATGTTGGTGTATTCACATGTTAAATCATGACAATTATAATTCAATATTGCTAACCCCTTTCTGATCATTAAAACTTCCGAACTACATACTTTCCTTTGGTTGCCATGGGTACAACCCTCCGCACGTACATGACGTTAGATACAGGCGCCGCTTCTGTAGTCGCCAAAAGCTTCCGGGTTTAGCATATGGACGCAACATCGTATTTATGTCGAAGTTTGACACAAAATGATCAACCATGTCATACCTACAGCCTATTTTTAACACCCTCGACAGTTTGCGGGGGTTCGCTAAGCGCGTGCTTGCACTCGGAGCTTATTTGAAACTGGCCCCTATTCATTCCCAATGGAGGCCGGAAGCCGATACGAACCAGGAAGTCCTTAAATGCTAACATGAAAGACTACAATCTACTACATGCTTCTGCGTTACTGAAGAACTTTATACGCTAGACATAGAAGAAATCTGATCATATTATCTAAACTTTAACAATGTGTTGGCGACGATGGATAACAAAAAGAAGCACCGGAGCGGATTTCAAAAAAGAAAATGGAAAGAGGAGCTGCTGGAAGAACTGAAAAAACTTCCGAAAATAAACTCCTTTCAAAGAGCCGCAGAGGGAAAGGTGGACGTTGTTCCTGCTAGCTACAGTGAAGATTGCGACCAAGAAGAGAACTATGGACAGAGGGGGGCTGTGAAAGTATCTAGCCCCCTTGTTGTGCTAGAAGCAGGGGGTCTGACTCTGACAGTGACAGCTCGTTTACAGAAGATGACAACCTGGCCGGCTCCACACCGATGAGGGAGCACCCAACTGATATGGGACATTTCCCCGACAGCCTTGATGCAGACGTGAAAAGGGGAAAGGACAAGCAAAACAATGTTAGCACGCCACATATCCAGCTTGCTAGCCGCGGTGCGTGTGTTGAACTGTGGATATAAGTCAAGTGGAATAATTGCGAGAAGCCCTGAGATCAAGACAGCGTTTTATGGTAAGGTAAGGACATTTGGTTATTAATTTTGCCGGCCGTGGCATAATGAGTTGGGTTTATTTTGCCTGGTGCGATTGTTGTCACAAGCCTGAAGTTGTCACAAGCCCGTTTTGAAGTGTGTTTGGCTAAATGGTTATTGCGCTGTGTAGACGGACTCGGATGTTGTAACATTCTTTTTTCAAATTTCGTGCGCTTTAAATCTGTACCTGTGCTCGTCATGTTCTGCTTTTACATGTCTTCATGAAGACTTTGGAAAATCTCCATATATGGCATTTCAATGCAGATATGTCAAAACGACAGAGGAGTAGGCTACTGCACATTCGTTGAAGGAAGGGGTGGTGCTTGAAAAGATATCGGTTGTAGTTATGCATTTGCGTGAATGTTTCACATACATTTCAGACACAAGCTAGCAGCTAGTGTCAATGTATTTGAATGATTAGTACTGTGCCTAGCAATGACTGCATATCTGTCTGAAAGACTAACAATTAGTCTCTTGAGATTAATTTTGGCAACATAGGAGGACTAATAGTTTTAGTGGGTTCCTGGATTGGTCTGTCGCGCGTCTGTGTGGTCACTTTGCAGGTGTAAAGTTTTAAATGCACTCAAATACACTGAGGTTTGGCTCGTCTGATTTTTTTCGTGGTTTTATGATTACTGCCTACGTCTGCCGTCACCTAGGCCTACGTGTTTTCGTGGATGTGTAGCGGTATGTGTTTTCATGGACATGCATGGTGTGCCGTCAGCATGTTTTTGTTTATGTGGTGATGCGCTGTCATCAAATTTCCGTTCAAGGTGCGCTGTCACCATTTTTCTGTGTGTGATGTGTGATCAATACTACTAAGAAGTGCATAATTTTATGTTCGTTTATGTAACCTTTATCACGTGTTGTACTTTATATGGGGCCCACACAGATAATGTTGCTTACGGGCCAATTGCTGTGTCGTTACGCCACTGGATAATAGATAAACCTTAAAGGACAAGAGCACTGTTTTGAACATTTAGCCCTTTTCTGACATGTCTGCAATGAAGTATAGTGGCCCTCAACACATTTTTGATGTTTCCTGCTGTCTCTGTTATTTGGTTAATTTGGATTTTGTCTCAACTGGCTTTAGATTGTCCGTCTATGGGCATATCCATATCTGTTCTTAAAATCACCCAAAACATTTGTTCTCAAAAGTATGCATATCACCAATAAGTGGTTAGGGTTGTTCGCTTACAAATTTGAATGCGAAATAGGGCTTCTGTTATTTTCTTATTTGAATTATACAAACAGCAAAAACATATCCGGGATCAATTGAAGGCTCATGACTGTGCTGTACAAACACAGCCTGCCACTAACAATGAGGCAAGAATGCCTGTGAAGATTTTCATTCATCCACACAGTAAAGCATGCAGTGCTCGTTTAACGCTTTGAGAGTACTCTGGGATCAAATGCACTCTAGAATAGTGTTTCTCAACCAGGGTGCCGGGGCCAAATACGCACAATGAAGTAAATTTAGGTCGCCCCAGCAAGCTGAAACTTCAAACGTACTGTAGGTTGTGTGACGTCTCAAAATGTGTTACTTTTCTAAGATTCTGTGGTATCCGATGCAATGCCATATTACGGCTTGTTGGTTTGGGGTGCCTTGAAATCTTTCATGAATTGAAAGGGTGCCTCGCCTAAAAAAGGTTGAGAAACACTGATATGTTAAAATGAATCTTTAAGTGCTGAATTAGCACAGCATTTTTTGCTGTGCAGGTCACGGTTGTCCAAAGTAAAACTTGAAGCTTGAAACCGTATAATTTCACCCCTTAGATGGGGGACTTATTCAGTTCTTCAGACTTCAGTCAGAAACTCCATTTTATTTTATTAAGGACTGTTTACATTTTACCATTTCATGCATTGTACCAGACTTAGCCTCAGGCTGATTTACATTTGTGGTCCCCAGGCAGGATATAAAAACATACAAATGCGATATAGAGATACAGATATAACTCTTAATTCCACCAACATCAAAACCAGAAGTGTGCGAGGATACTCAGCAGAGCTATAAAAAGTAATCAGCAGCGGCTTGGCACTACTACAATCATCAAAGATTGAATGAGGGAAGAATGTAATGGTTCTGGGAAGGCCTGTCTGTAAACAGGGCCTTCCTTCTCTAATGGGAAATCCCACAACGCCCATGCGACAACACAGGAAGTCAGGGGAAAGTCAAAGGAAAAGCCAGAGAGACAGACATCTCAGAGTCACTGGGTGATTGGGGAGGATTGTGTGGTGATATGAATTCTTGAAGTCTTACATTGCCTCTGGCATTACATTACGAAAAATGCACAGTGTAGACCCTTTATTTCACCACAGTGTACTTTAGAAGAAACATGATACAGTAGAATCAACCTACAAAAAGTCAGTAGCCTTCATAATTGTTCCATGAAAGTGCAGCCCCAGCAGAAGCAGGAGCATCCACTCTGGTCCGCAGTGCTTTCTGGTGTCACATAACAAAAGTGTTTAAGGTACAGTGTGTAACATTTACACTGCTCCTTATCAAAATGTGTAGGCCTATTTCCCATTCACAAAGTTGTCCTTTTGTATGAGTATTTACCACCAACATGTGTCAGCCAGGTTTTTTTACAAAGTGAAATGAAACTGAGTAGTGACACAAGGTGGCAGCAGCCTGGCTCCCCTACCTCCACTACCATCAACCAACAATTATGAAAGGATAAACTTATGAATGATATGATTAATTTTCAAAAGTATGTACACAAATGTATGGTATTGATATTTCCTAGACCCAGTCCTTCCAAATTTGAAGAAGAAAAGTATTTGTTTTGGCCCCACAGTACTATCTGCTGAATAGAGCTCCGATTGCAAGGGGAGAACTCCATTGTATGATGGAAATGCGGCTGTTTTTTTTTAGCCCATTGCTAACAGTTATGAATCTGCTTGAAATGCATCGTTGTTCAACCTACTCCCTCATCCCTTCGTCCGTTTGCTGATTTGTCCCTTTATCTGGTAACATGAGTAATCTCATCCCAGAAGACCACCCTATACATAATAAGTCACATTTCCACCAAGCAGATAGCCTACAAGACAGTCCGGTCCACTTCGGTTCACTATTGTCTACTATTGTTTCCATGGCAAGAATTTATGAACTGTACGCAATTTAGTGTACCAAACTGTTCTGTTTTATGATACGGTTAAGAGATGATGTGCACATGTCCCTAAAGTAGAGGGAAATGTATATTGGGGGGAAGCTTATGGAGGGCAAGGCCAGGTTAAATGGACCTAAGTCATTTTAGTGCCAGCTGTGAGGTTTGCTTCATTTTTGTCATGACCTTGTTAGCATTCATACAGTAAAACAACATTTTTTATTTTTGTTGTTTATGACTGAGATAATAAGCCAGTGTAAAAGGCACATGCGGAAAAAAATAATACATGGGAATGCAGCAAAGGTTTGCTTTAATTAGTGATTAAGTGTACAAACAGCATTGTTAACTACAGTATGATGTCCATATCATTGTGTATTTGTAAAGTGGCATGCAATAGATTCATAGTTTCAAGAATAAGAATAGATACTAAATATCCTGTTTACATACAGTATGTGAATATTATGTGTAATGTGGAATCAAAATAGAACCAAAAACCCTCATCAAAAACCCTTGATACAATAGAAATAATGTGCAAATGATTAGTCAGGAAATACAGTCTGAAATACAGTAACAATTAGCTTAGCTGTACGTACACATTAATCAACAGGAATCACTGAGTTGTTGATTTTGTGGTTGAACGACGAAACACATCCATTCTTTAATTTTTTTCATTTTTCTTTTCATTCCAATCACATTCATTGATTGAGTTGGTTGATTTCATATCTGGCAAACCCAGCTGAGGGCTGGAGACTCTTACGATGCCTAGACCTTGGACTCAGCCTCAACCTCAGGCCTCAGCCTCAGCCTTAGTCTCAGCCTCAGTCTCTTCCTTTGCTTCCTCCTCTGCAGAAAAAACAAAGTAAGACAGTGCACGTCAATTAGTTAGTCAGTCAGTCCTTCACAGCCCATGGCAACTCAGCGCGTTCAGTCTACTACTGAATTTATGAATGATTAACTAATGAAAAAAAAAACGTTTTTTGATTATTTTTTTTTCCAGGGAGCAAAAGGCTCATGATAAAATAGAAGAAATTATAATGCTTTTATTGTCACTTCGTAAAATGTGAAGTGCAGACACACGTGTGTAATTACTGTAAAAGGAACCAACCTTGAAACTTGGAAGCTTCCTCTGCTTCCTCTGCCTCCTCTGCCTCCTCACCGCTGGCCTCTTCCTCCTCAAAGGCATCTACAGCCATGTCCTCATCAAAGGACTCCTCTGTGAATTTATTTTCATTTAATTTCATTTAATTAATTTCATTTAAATTTGTTTTTATTTTTCTGTGTATTCCAACTGTGCATGTCTCAAGACAGGCAGTCATTATGATCTGCTCTACCTGGGGATCCTATGGTTCAATGGACAACAGCAAATAAACCTGCTTCAGGACCTTCTCTTTGTGGAAAATGAATAAATAGGAGCAGCTAATACACAAACTCACCTGCGGCCTCCTCCTCATCATATTCCTCAGCTTCATCAGCAAATTCCAGGTCATCCTCTGAGACATCAGACATTAGGTTAAGATTACTCTCAAGTCAAATAGTGAAAGACAATTTACATCAGCACACATGCAAGTTCCTCCTCTTACAACTTTGCACAGACATCAACTCTGTAAAATAGCAGGGTTAAGTCAGCAGAGAGTTCTCTGGGACCAAATACACTTCAGAAGATGTTAAATCGACCTAGAAGTGTTGAATTAACAAGCCTTTTTTTACAGTGAATATATTTAGATGGATTACACCACACTGACGTCTAAAAGGTGCCAAACATAAAAACTGGAATTATATCTGCACGCTTAAATCTGCACGCCTTTGGTCAAAGAACTTCCTCAGGGCACAAACACACATATGGCTTGGCAAGTAAAAGGATTTAAGTGTGCCGACTTTTTCCTTTCTATTTATCATATATTTAATATATTTAAAATCACTTTCATGTTAGAAACTTCAAAGGACTCTGTTTAGCCTACATGTAGGCTACCGGTACAAGCATTTTCTACAAAAGATGCATGAGGTGCCGTAGGCCTGTACATACCTGCGTACTCGTCAGCCTCCAGTGCCTCATCCTCATCACCATCCATCTCCTCCTCCTCCTTCTGCATCTCCACTGGAGAACGCACAGGACAGAAAAAAACACATGGATTAAAACAACACTAGTAGTTTATTGTCCCTCATAAAAAGCTACAGAGAGATGTTTTACTCTTGCAGTCAGAAGTACTTCTCGATCTGTTACAGGTAGGCCAATGACTACGTGAAAAACTTATTTTTTTTAAAAATCTTCTTATACAGGTTGTTGTCTGATTTGCTCTAAAGCTTGTATTGGCTTGTGAGTGCCGCTGAAAGTGGCATAACATGTCTTGTGAGTGCAATGTAATGAAACGTCATGTAATGACCTGTAATTTAGTGTATTACTGTATTATAACTTTTGGTAACACTTAACTTGACGCCGGTGTCATAGGCATGTCATTACAGTGTCATAGTAGTGTAGTAGCAGCGTCATAGTAGCTCAAATAAAGAAACCTAGGCATGGTGTGACCTTTTCTCATTTTTCAGTTTTACGATATTTTGGTCAGCACCCTTAAAAGAAGAGAAAAATGGTTGGGTGAAGCCTGCTTCAACCTTTATGAGTGTCATAGTAGTGTCATGACTAAGTCATAGATAAGTCATTAATATTATGTCCATGTCTTAAACATTTTATGACTGTTGGCCTTAAGTGACATGCGGTTTGACATAACCGAATGTCACTTAAGGCCAACAGTCATAAAAGTTCCAGAATCGATGCAGCAATTTTTTTAAAGTTTCAATTACTTCCGTGGATATTTCAGAATTGATGTTAAATTAAATAAAAGCACTTCAGAGCATTGAAACTGATAGACTAATACAGAAAACAGCCAATAAAATGTTGCTCAGTATCTAACTACTTGTACTGCCTCATCATGACTGATGAAACATTTGCTTTGCTTTCAGTAGAAATGTAATGCATTGCAATGCATCGTAGAATTGAATTGAATCGAAACGAATCGCTACCTCCCGAATCGTAATCGAATTGAATCGTGAGGGCAGTGCCAATGCACACCACTATCATACTCTACCTGAAGATTCTGCCTCAGATTCCTTGAGTTGGGTCTGTTCATGGGCGTTGGGAGACGCCTTCTCCTGGGGAACTGCAGAGCAGAAAACATCACCAACAACAACAATGAGATCAGGTGCGAAGATGACTTACATGTGTACTATTATCTCACGTGCCATGGCATGCATGCAAGTCTATGGCAGTTATACTTTTGATTGTCGACTGGGATGGGTTGTCATACCTGGAGCCGCCTGTTTATTTGAAGAGTCTATCGCGGCACCTGAAGTGAAGCAAAGCAAAAAAATATTGTCTTTACTGCTGTGTGAAGAGCCATTGACTCATCAATCTATTTAATATTATAATTATTGTATTGCCCATATGAATTTGTATAACAATACATATATTATTACAAGTGTGTGTTTGTTACAAATACATTGTTACAAATTACAAATAGTTTTTTTTTTTTTTAGAATTCTTGCACACCTCCCGAGGCCAGGTGCGTAGGAGTGGAACCACTGGGTCACCAATATTGCGACAAGAAATCTCCCGCACAATGTTCACATTAGCAATGGTGGGGGTAGCGTCCACGCCAATGTCTTTTTCTGTGCGTAATTCCAAGAACAGTATGGCAAAAAGGAAGGAGTAGCACACAAGAGCTGAATGCAAAACTGGGAACAACTGATGATGGGCTAGACCCAAAACGTTTGTCCCAATTGTCTGTCGGTTTTATTTACTTTATTCGGCTTTGTTTAATACACTTTTGATTTTGTCTCGAAATTACAAATTGTTCCCAAATTAATGCCATGTCTGTTTCCACACCCCTTTTACCTGGTGTTACTGTACCTGTTGCCATGGTGAGGGCAAGGGCAGCACAGAGAGTGAAAAGCAACTTCATGATTAACTTGGTGAGTATTCCTGCAAAACACAAATGCATACACACAGTTACAAAAAAGAAAGGATAATACAGAAAAAGGGGAACAAAATATAAGAGTAGTAGAGCAGAGTAGAGTAACTTTATTGATCCCCAGAAATATGATGTAATATATAATATATAATATAATATAGCCCTAATATAATATAATAGAATAGAATAGAATAGAATAGAATAGATATAAAATTATAGAAGATAATATATATAAATATGAGATATAAATAATATATATAAAATAATACAAAAGAACAGAATACAAGAATACAATCCGTGCAAAATACAATGGAATAGAATGCCCTCACCTTCTGCGACTGACTGCGTCTTCTCAAGGAGCGTCTACTGAGTGTTGAGCGTTAACTGGCAACAGAGTCTTTTATAGGCATATCTTTCCCTGGGCCCAGGACAACTGTCCCCTTTGCCCCCATTCCTTGTCGGCTTCCCTGCTTGTGACCCTAGTGACAAACAAATAGTGGCATATCGTGAGGTGCACAGGTGACATGGCATATCGTCTTTCTACAGTTGAGCAAGATGACCCATCATCAAACAGGAAAGTGAACCCTAGTCAAACACGTCCCAAACAGTCGAAGGGACACGTCAGCTCTGGGTTGGCATGCAGCATCACAACCACTCCTGGAGCCTCTTAACAAACACAGACACACAGACACACACACACACACACACACACACACACATAGGCCTACACACAAGCACACGCACACACAGGAACAGACACATGCGTACAAGCGTGTGCACACACACACGCGCACACACACACATACATAGGTGCATGTACAGACAGACAGACAGAAAGACACATGCACACAAACATACATAGACACACATACATAGACACACACACACACACATATATACATATAGAGTATGCCGTAAGCACACTTCTTTGCTGACAGTGGTCTATATCACGCTCCATTGTCTAACTTCATACTATAAATGTAAAGGTATAGACCTCCGTACATACTAATTACCCAGAGACCTCTGTATAGCCCACATACCCAACTGGCATCATGCAAAGGCATAATTATTTCACGCAAGAGCATTTTTCGTTGTGGTGCACCGACTTTGCATGTTAATTCATGCTCTACACCGCCGCAGAAAAAGCATTTTTGTCACACGAGAATTGTGCTAAAAGTTAATTTTACCGCTGTCTTGGGGAAATCTGGTGCCCGCAGGAAATTTCTGTTGCTAGACGCGAAAATGTTGAGCTGTGTCCTGACCAAAACCATCCCTAACCCTAACTTGTCAATGAAGCAACGTTTCTGTCGCTTTACTTTAGCCAAGAACAGTGAAACAAGCAAGGACAATGGCGAAATAGTGCCCAGACCAAAACCACCCCTAGCCCTAACCTTTCACCTGGTGTTGTAGAGCACGAGTTAGCATGCAAAAAGTCATGGTGCACACACATAGACGGTTCAAGTCGGTGTGTTATCCAAACACTCTGTATGATGCCATGTTCCAATTGCAGATATTCTCTGGTAATGCTGGGCATTTGATGGGCAGTCATGGGTGAGCGGTTTGAGTGTTGGACTTGTAACCCAAAGGTTGCTGGTTCGACTCCCGACCCATCAGGTTGGTGGGGGGAGTAATCAACCAGTGCTCTCCCCCATCCTCCTTCATGACTGAGGTACCCTGAGCATGGTACCGTCCCGCCGCACTGCTCCCTTGGGGCGCCATTGGGGG
>NC_085862.1:25258976-25296476 GCF_034702125.1 Engraulis encrasicolus | reverse complement strand
AAGACAGAAAGACTTAAAACAAAAAAAAAACGGGTGTAACACAGTCAAATGTTCTAACAGCTTCCTCGGTGGAAGTCTGCACTCTCGGAGTGCATTCTAGTTAAAATCCATGTTTCCTACCATGTTTCCTTTTAATTAATGTTTTCAAATTTTCCTGGATTTTTGGGCCTTTGATGAAATCACCTCTCGTGTACGGCGTCATAGGTTTGGCCCTGTATAGTTAAGAAAAAAAAAAAAATATATATATATACATATACTGTAGTATAACATGGACACATTTTTTCAGAATTTCCTCTTTCATACAAATCCTTGGTTGTGTGTTGATATTTCCTATTTTGTTTGGAATATGGCCTACTAAACATCAGATAGTACCCACAATCAGATAAGACCAGAATTGGCAAACGACTTATTGTCAGAAATCCACTAACAGAACCATTTCAATGGAAATTCTAATTGGCTGTTGAATGTTCCACTGCTCCGGAAGACAACTTTAAGTGCTACAGAGGAAGGAGTGGGGATGAGGTTTCCTGTAAGAGTAACTTGAGCAAGCCAAGCTTCTTCTCAGACACTGCAGGGGATGGAGGAAATGTTAGTACTAACTAAAAAGTCTAATAATATCACTAATGATAACATTATAGTAAAAAAAATACTACTAATGATGAAGTTTAACCATTTTTTTAACAAGTGGTTCTTCGTTGATTGATTGTAGAGCTTCTTCTTAGCCATCCCTGGGAATGCAGGCAATCTTGGACAGCATCCAGCAACACAGTCAGAGGTCGTGAGGGGTCATCCTGCTTCAATCCCATCATTTACGAGAAGCGCACCAGTCCACCACGCCTGTTGTTGAGACCGAGGCTGTGGTTTATACCTTCTATGAAAAGCAGGAAGACTCCAGGGCTAAAAGGGTTAATGAACATTTGATTAAGTTTCCATACACATACACATACACACACACACACACTACTTAGAAATTCCACCCTATAGCTCCTATAGATATAACTATAATCACAGCCCAGCACAATAACATAAGAAGACTTTGTAGCTGCAGCTCTGCAGAAGGGGGGGGGGGGTTGCTTGATGCATGCATGGAATCCCAGACCTGGATTGGTCATCTGGAAAACATGGCCTTTCCCAGAGGGCCAGTGGGTCGTCAGGGGCTTTAATTTAGAGGGGGCTGTGCAAAAATGCTTGGGCCTTCTTTTATCCCAGTCCAGCCCTGTGCAGACCCCTGTGTACATTTGGACTGCGAAACAATTATGGAAAGCTGGCGATAAGATCAGACACTTCCTCTCCGGCCGCCTCTGGTGTTGGGCTATTATTCGGGAAGGCCCCAGAGGGGTTTGCTGCAGGAAGACTGAAAGCGTACACAGAGGAAAGGAGACTTCATTAAGCCGTATCTCTCACATCCTGTGCGTGTGGGTCAAGGCTAGTGCCGTACTTGATGAGCAGTTATTTGAAGTCCACTGTCATGGCCGTATTAACGCACAGGCTAGATATGGCTGCAGCCTATGGGCCCCCGCACCTGCCAGGGGCCCCCTGATTGGACAAAATGAAAAACTGCAGAACTGTGACAGGATGCAATATTGGAAAAACTCATCTGTCGTGTTGAGTGCAGTTGGTAGACATTGTACCCTTATGTCCCAGCTCCTAATTATGACACTGTCTCTGTACATTTGTCGCAAAATTTGACCTCAGGGGGAGGGCACAGCATCCTGTATCCTAGGGCCCCCAGGCCATCCTAATCCGTCCCTGCCCACTGTCTTGCTACTGAGACCCTATGTCTCCACTACTATTACTCATACTTTTGAGACGTACTATCTCCAAGCCTCTGAGGAAAAAAAATGTTTTGGACCCCCACCCATAAAAATTAACCCCAGTGCTCATGGGTTTTACCAGATATGTTGCAAATTTACTATGCTACCTATATATGAAATGTGAAGTCTCAATTCATTTAAATTTCAATTTATTAAAGTGTGATATCACCATAAACATGGTCCCAAAACATTACACAAGCAGAAGTATTTGTCCAGCATAACATACCACGACACTGATGTAGAAAAAGGGCAGGCACACATAAAATTAACACAGCATGAATAAATATAGGAAATTAGAATTAGAACACAACAAAAGAAAAACTGCATGGAATGCCGTTCTCACATCAGCAACATCAATAGTTTGGCATAAAAGCATGATTTAACCCTTTATGCCACTATTTTGGGGCTTAATACAATTAAAATCGATGGCTGGGGTTTATACAGGTGGTAAAGTGTCTTATTTTTCATGTCAAGCTTTGTCTTGCTTTAAGACAAGTTAAAAGAGGGAATATGTCGCTAAGCTAGTGAAAGTCAATGGATCCGTGTAGCATTGTAGCATGCTACACGGATCCATTGACTTTCACTAGCTTAGCGACATGCCCCAAAATAGTGGCATACCCCTTTAATAGAATACATTGAAAAAATCTTGAGGGCCCCAGCCATGGTTGAAATGGCAAGGCACTGTTGTAATTAAATTGCATTTATAATCAAAATAAGTAATTAATCAAAAACGGCAAAAAGTCGTGGAACTCAATGGAACAATTATATGGGCATCAAATAGGAGTATGGCAAGCATTTGGTGAATAAAAATGGCAAAACCTGATTTTTGCAATCAGGTAATTAAAAAAAAAAAAACATTCGGGTCGCCAAAGGACTCGGGCCGGGAATCGAACCCTGGTCAGCCGCATGTCAGGTGAGTGCCCTACCGGATGGCCATGACAGGGCCGATTCTACTTTAAATTACAGTTCCTTGTGTAGCATCTACTGCACATGGAGGAACATGTGATATTATGTACTCAAACTGTGCATCCCTCGTTCAAACCGAATACATAGGCCCACATACGGTTATGATGCATCACACTGTGTTGGTGTTTCAAATGATTTGGTGAAACTAGAGTGAATAAAGTACAAATTGTACATATCATTTACAGATAATGTGCATGATACAATTACTTTCTTTGTGTGCTTCATAAAATGTTTATAGGTTTTTTTAATTCTATTTTTGTCACGGTACAGACAGACGCGGACCACAAATGCGTCACGTTTTGGGGGTTTTATTAAAGTTCAGTGGAAAGGGGATTGGGAGAAGGAGGTTTCCAGGGTTTGTAGAGTTTACCGGGATGGCAGAGGCTCCAGAGGTTCCTGTGTGTGTGTGCCCCCCCGTCGGCAGAAGCGACTCCTATGGAGATGATGGCTGAAGACTCCGGATGGAAGAATCCTGGGGGGAACACACACACAACAGGGCAGAATGAATGGGGTGCGGAAGTACAGTTCAGGGCAATGCAGAAATCGTACTCACTAGGAAGAAGGCAGGTCAGAATTACCGGGGCTGAGAATAGTTGGAGATCCAGAGGGCAAAGGCAGGTCGAAGTTCAGGGCAGAAGAGTAGTCGGAGTCGGGGACAAAAGGCAGGTCGGGTTTCCGGGTCAGGAGAGCAGAGCAGAGCACAGACAGGTTCGGGTTCAGGAGTCAGGAGTAGAGCTTAGACAAGCAGTGTAAACAGGTGCAGGCTTCGCAGACGTTCTGACAAAGGTAGACTGAAAAACAGGGCTTTAAATACTGTTGGTGATGAGCAGGAAATTCAGTGCAGCTGGTGGGTTAATGAGAACAGATCAGAGCAGAGCAGAGCAGAGACAGGTGAAGCTAATTAGACAGAGCAGAGTGAGTAGTGAGCAAAGAGGCAGATAATTGAACTCAATTAGAGAGAGTTACCAGGCCAGGTGAGAGAGCCCATGACAGAACCCCCCCCCCCCTAAGGGACGGCCCCAGAAGTCCCAAGAGCACCACCACGTCGGGAGGGCGGAGGGGAGCCGGAGGAGGGCTAGAACTCCTCTGAGCGGTCCGAGCGAGCACCCTCATCGTCGGAGGGAGCCGGAGGCGGGACAGGTACAGAGACAGGGTCAGGGCCAGACACAGGACAGGCAGCCGGGCGGGCTGGACGGCTAGGGACCCCTCTGGGACGGCCCCTACGGATAGCGGGTTGATCCGGGTGCAGACGGTGGAAGTCGGTGATAAGACTCCGATCCACAATCCGGCTGGCAGGCACCCAGGTTCTCTCCTCAGGTCCATAACCGTCCCAGTCGACAAGGTAGTGGATGCCCCTACCTCTACGGCGGGACCGGAGCAGACGCCGGACAGAGTACACCGGACCTCCATCGACGATGCGTGGAGGCAGGGGAGGAGGCGAAGCCAGAACCAGGGGGCTCTCGTGGAACGGCTTAACCTTGGACACATGGAACGTAAGATGCACTCTCATGGACCTTGGCAGTTGGAGACGAACGGCGGTTGGACCGATAATCCTCTGGATGGGAAATGGCCCGAGGAACCGTGGGGCCAGTTTCCGTGACTCTACACGCAGTGGCAGATCTTTGGCAGACAGCCAAACCTTTTGTCCCACATGATAGGCAGGAGCAGGAGTTCTGCGACGGTTGGCACCAGTGGCATACGTGGCAGTGGACTTAAGGAGCGTGGCCCGAGCTCGTGCCCAGGTGCGGCGGCATCGGCGGGAATAGGCAAGGGCAGATGGGCAGGTGACCGCAACCTCCTGGCTGTTGAACAGGGGCGGCTGGTAGCCGTACACGCACTGGAAGGGCGACATGCCGATGGTGGAGCAGGTCAGGGAGTTGTGGGCATATTCCACCCACGTCAGCTGATGCGCCCATGAGTGAGGGTCACGAGAAGCCATGCATCGGAGTGCCTTTTCCAACTCCTGGTTTGCGCGTTCCGACTGGCCGTTGGACTGGGGGTGGAATCCGGAGGTTAGGCTGACCGTTGCCCCCAGCAGACTGCAGAACTCCTTCCAAAAGGTGGAGGTAAATTGCGGACCCCGGTCGGAGACGACATCTCTGGGTAGTCCATGTATACGGAAGACCTGTTCTATGACCACCTGGGCAGTCTCCTTGGCGGTCGGCAGCTTCGAGAGGGGGACAAAGTGTGCCATCTTGCTGAACCTGTCCACTACAGTAAGAATGACTGTCTTTCCATCAGACTGGGGCAGACCTGTGACAAAGTCCAGTGAGATGTGGGACCAGGGCCGGGTTGGAACAGGCAGAGGTTGGAGTAATCCAGCGGGGGGCTGGTTGGATGACTTATTCTGGCTGCATGTGTGACAGGCACAGACGAATTCTCGTACGTCTCTTTCCAGAGAAGGCCACCAGAATCGCTGGTCGATCAGACCGGAGGTTCGAGCGGACCCAGGATGACAAGCGAGATGAGAACCATGTCCCCATTGTATAACCTGCAACCTCAGGTGATCAGGGACAAACAGAAGGCCATCAGGGCACGCACTGGGACCAGGCTGGTCAAGGAGGGCCTCTCATACCTGTTCAATATCCCCGGTCAGGGCACCTACAACACAGGGGCTGGGCAGAATGGGTTCAGGAGTCTGGATTGGGGGAGCCTCCTTCTGGAACTGGCGGGAGAGGGCATCAGGTTTGACATTTCGAGATCCAGGGCGGTATGACAGGGTGAAATTGAATCTAGTGAAGAACAGGGCCCAACGGGCCTGTCTTGTGTTCAGAAGCTTGGCAGAGCGGATGTACTCTAGATTCTTGTGGTCAGTCCAGACCAAGAACGGAACTGTGGCCCCCTACAGCCAGTGCCGCCACTCCTCCAAGGCCAGCTTGACAGCCAGCAGCTCGCGAGTCCTTATGTCATAATTGCATTCGGACGGGGACAGGCGATGGGAGAAGAATGCACAAGGGTGGAGCTTGCAGTCCTCAGAGGCCCGCTGGGAGAGCACAGCACCAACCCCCACATCAGAGGCGTCCACCTCCACGACGAATTGCCGGTCAGCATCTGGCATCTCGAGGATGGGGGCTGTAGTGAACCGAGTCTTGAGGTTACTGAAAGCCTTGTCGGCTGCTGTGGTCCAGGCAAAGGGCTGCTTGGTACTGGTCAAAGCAGTGAGAGGGGCGGCAACAGTGCTGTAATTCCGGATGAACTTTCTGTAGAAGTTTGCGAACCCCAGGAATTGTTGCAGCTTCTTCCGGTTCTCCGGAACTGGCCAGGAGGTCACTGCAGAGACCTTGGATGGGTCCATCTGGATGTTTCTCTCTGCTACGATGTACCCCAGGAAGGGTACTGTCTTTGCGTGAAACTCACACTTCTCTGCCTTGACGTAGAGCGAGTTCTCCAGGAGGCGCCGAAGGACTTGTTGGACATGCTGGGTGTGTTCAGACAGGGTCTTGGAAAAGATCAGGATGTCGTCCAGGTAAACGAAGACGAATTTGTTCAGCATGTCCCGCAGTACGTCGTTTACCAGAGCTTGGAACACAGCCGGGGCGTTGGTAAGACCAAACGGCATCACCAGGTACTCATAGTGACCGGTTGGGGTGTTGAACGCTGTTTTCCATTCGTCGCCCTCCCGGATCCGCACAAGGTGGTAGGCGTTTCTGAGGTCCAGTTTGGTGAAGATTGTGGCTCCCTGGAGCAACTCAAAGGCAGAGGTGAGCAGAGGCAGAGGATACCGGTTCTTCACTGTGATGTCGTTAAGGCCCCGGTAATCAATGCAGGGACGGAGGGACCCATCTTTCTTCCCCACAAAGAAAAACCCAGCTCCAGCGGGAGAAGAGGACGAACGGATAATTCCTGCAGCCAGAGAATCACTAATGTACTCCTCCATGGACCGTCGTTCAGGAGCCGACAAGGAATAGAGACTGCCCTTGGGAGGGGGTCGATGGAGCAGTCATAAGGTCGATGCAGGGGCAGAGACGTTGCTTTGACCTTGTTGAACACCTCCCGGAGGCCATGGTAACATTCTGGGACGTTTGAGATGTTGGAGGAACGGATGGTCATCGAGCTCAACCGGACTCCTCCTATGTCTGGTGAGCTTGGGCTTTTAAAGGACAGTTGGCAACGCGGTGTCCCTCCTTTCCACAATACAGACATAGGTTGGCGGAGAAACGGCGTTGACGTTCTGCTGGGCTGAGGGAGGCACGACCAATCTCCATGGGTTCAGACAGATCAGGTTGGCTTGGTGCAGTGGGGGAAGACAGAAGACCAGCCGGAAAGCTTTGTGTGCTGGAGGTTGGCAGCCTCTGGCGCCCTCTCTCTTGGCGGCGGGCCTGAATCCGTCGATCAAGTCGAATGGCCAGGGCAATGGCTGCGTCAAGGGTGGAGGGCCGATCATGGGAAACCATCTCATCTTTGATGCAGTCTGCCAGGCTCTTAAGGAATACGTCCACTAATGCCTCCATGTTCCAGACACTGCGTCTTGCCAAAGTCCGGAAGTCAATGGAATAATCTCCGACCGTCCTTCGACCTTGCCGAATACTCAGCAGAGCCTGGGCTGCCTCCTCAGTGGATGAGCCCAGATCGAAGACCTTGGTCATCTCTTCGGCAAACAGGTCAAAGGTTGTGCATGCGAGGGTTCGACGATCAAACTCTGCAGTCCCCCATAGTCGTGTTCGACCTGTCAGATGTGTGATGGCGTACCCAACTTTTGCTCCTTCCGTGGCGAAGGTTCTGGGTTGCAGATCAAACTGGAGATGGCAGCTTGTCAGGAACGGACGTACCTGTGATGGATCACCGTTGAACCTTTCAGGATGACCAATCTTGGGTTCTGGAGCTCCGGCAGAAGTGGCTGCAGTGACCTGGGCAGGTAACTCGGGGGCCGGGTCGGCGGGCAGACTGGCAGGGGCTGAAACGGCGGGCAGACTGGCTGGGGCTGAAACAGCGGGCAGACTGGCTGGGGCTGAGACGGCAGATGAAGGCTGAGGAAGCAGGCGAGTGAGCAGTTGTGTCATTTGGGCAAGTTGTTGACGCTGCTCCTGGATCTCACGTTGTTGCTGTTGTAGCAATTGCTGGGTTTGCTGGAACTGCTGTTGCTGGTGTTGGCCAAGCTTTAGCAATGAGGCAATGTCGCCATTTATCCGGTTGACATCTCCCTCTGTACGTTCAAGACGCTGCATGGCGGTTGGGGGTTCGGAAGCGTCGAGTTTCATGTACTGAGAGACGTGCGCTGGGTCCATGTTGGTCAGAACGTACTGTCACGGTACAGACAGACGCGGACCACAAATGCGTCACGTTTTGGGGGTTTTATTAAAGTTCAGGGGAAAGGGGATTGGGAGAAGGAGGTTTCCAGGGTTTGTAGAGTTTACCGGGATGGCAGAGGCTCCAGAGGTTCCTGTGTGTGTGTGCCCCCCCGTCGGCAGAAGCGACTCCTATGGAGATGATGGCTGAAGACTCCGGATGGAAGAATCCTGGGGGGAACACACACACACAACAGGGCAGAATGAATGGGATGCAGAAGTACAGATCAGGGCAATGCAGAAATCGTAGTCACTAGGAAGAAGGCAGGTCAGATTTACCGGGGCTGAGAATAGTTGGAGATCCAGAGGGCAAAGGCAGGTCGAGGTTCAGGGCAGAAGAGTAGTCGGAGTCGGGGACAAAAGGCAGGTCGGGTTTCCAGGTCAGGAGAGCAGAGCAGAGCACAGGCAGGTCCGGGTTCAGGAGTCAGGAGTAGAGCTTAGACAAGCAGTGTAAACAGGTGCAGGCTTCGCAGACGTTCTGACAAAGGTAGACTGAAAAACAGGGCTTTAAATACTGTTGGTGATGAGCAGGAAATGCAGTGTCAGCTGGTGGGTTAATCAGAACAGATCAGATCAGAGCAGAGCAGAGACAGGTGAAGCTAATTAGACAGAGCAGAGTGAGTAGTGAGCAGAGAGGCAGATAATTGAACTCAATTAGAGAGAGTTACCAGGCCAGGTGAGAGAGCCCATGACAATTTTCCAAGGTCAAATGTATATGCATTTTATATATAAATTCACACAAACATACACATTTTCTATTTCAATCGTGGATGTATCAAAGGTATTCTAGGGTGGCCTTCTATATTTTCTTATATGAAATCGAAAGCAAAGAGATGCCTCACCCATGAAAGGGGGTACCCCCCAATGGCTCCCCAAGGGAGCGGACGGGCGGGACGTACCTGAGTCATGTGGGAGGATGGGGGAGAACACTTGTTAATTACTCTCTCTATCCCTTTCAGGAGTAAACCATGCATGGCATATACAGCATTATATTATGTAATATATATATACGAATATATTATATGATATGCATACTTCTACAAGGATTTGCTGCTGAGGCAATGTACAATTCTTATAAGTTCTTTACCATTTTTTCCCGTATGGGTTTGTTCTTCTACGTTGGTAAGGATTAATTTCATGTGACATTTGTAAAGATACTCTATGACGGACTGTTGTCATATACAGCTTCATGAAACATTGTGTATGATTTTAGTCCATGTACTGTACATCCTTTCCATATGAGCATCTGCGGATTTGACAATGATGTTCTCTGGGTGCATGGGGCTGCAGTCGAACGTGTAAACAGGGAAGTATAGAGGCTCAACAAACACCCCTATGATCAGTGTCCATTCTTTTTCTTGGAAGTAATTGCATTGACTTAAATAAATATTGAGTGCCAGTCAAAGGGATATAAAAGTAATGCTGCTGCCAACTCTTGTCAAAGATCTGAAGAAGCTGAAGAGGACTCATCACCAGGATCATTCAACAGTCATATTTTGCTTGTGGAGGAAGGTAACTATTCAAACCTCTGTATCAGTATTTGTCACAGTTTGATCAAAAGTAATTGTCTCAATATATGAATTCCTATGGATGTTTTTTCAGGAGTGCATATGTAATGTAACATTTGTAATGAAATGCAAGTGATTGTGTGTGTCTTCACTGCGCTCATAGTTTGCTTGTGGAGGAAGGACGTCAAAGCTATGTGTCTATTGCTCTGTAATCATATACTGTAGCTGTTTTATCAGGACTGTTCATGCTTCATGTGAAAGTGAATTTGTGTCCTCTTCAGGTTTGTCAATTGCTAGAGGAGGGAGGATGACACTCCTTTTTGTTCTGCTGGTGATTGTCCCATTGGCCTTGCCTGCTGAGGGGGCAAGCATCGCTGTCGCCAATGGGGGCAGATGGGGCACAGAGAGCACATGTCCCAGTGGCTACCGGGCATATGGCTTCAGTCTGAAGGTGACCACAGTTTATTGTATGACGGAAGCAATAGTACTTATTATTCCCCCCGACAAGGAGGTTATGTTTTCGGTCGCATTTGTTTGTCTGTGTGTCTATCAGTGGGAGGACTCAAAAAGTTATGAACAGATTTTGATGAAATTTTGTGGAGTTGCTGGAAATAACAAAAGGAGCAAGTAATTTAATTTTGGTGGAGATGATCCAGGATTTTCTTTTTAAAGATTTTTTTTCAACATTGCCGGATAGGGCGAATTTTGATATTCCAGTTTCTAACTACACAAAAACAAGGCAGAAAGACTTGGAAATAATAAGGTGTAACATAGTAACACAGCTATCAAACAGCTTCCTTGGCGGAGGTCTGTACTCTCTGAGTGCATTTCTAGTTCATTCTATTTTTCTATGCTGTGTTGCAAAAAATACAATCTCATTGTGCATCTGTTCAGACTAAATTGTACATGTGAACAATGACAATAAAAGACATTATACTCTATTCTATTCTATTCTATTCTATTCTATTATATTCTATTGTGTTGTATTCTATGACAATGTACATGTAATATTGTTTTTTCATGGTTGTTGGCACAGGTGGAAGACAGGCAGGGACCAGGTGATGATTCGGCACTCAGTGGCATCCATCTTCTCTGCAGACAGATTGATAACATGGCCAACCTGAGAATCATCTCCTCGTCTGAAGGAGGGTAGGTTTAGGACCATAAGGTGACGAGCCCTCTTATCCGGGGCAACTCTGGGGTGATACTTTATTTGAAGCGGTCTACTCATAAGAGTGGTCATGTAACTGTCACAAGAATGAAATGACAGATCATTGATGTTTAGGGCTGTTGTTAAAAGGTGTCATAAGGGTTTTGAAATTTAAACTGGACATTGTTTGGGTGGCATGGGTGTCATGGTGTTATGACATTCCAAAATCTGAATGACATATTTTGACGAAAGTCATAAACATCAATAATGTAATTCTTATGAGAGTAATATGCAGGGCCAGATAAAGATGGTCCAGGCCCTTAGACTACAGGTTACTGTAGGCCCCCTGTAAGGCAAATTTTGCATCATAATTCCAACCCAAGAGAATTACAACTCTCCCGGACATGGCAGACTAAGTTATCAATGCCACATCTTGTTACATTTCTCCAATAACTCCAATTACATGGGCAGCCATGGGTAAGCGGTTGGGCAGCCATGGGTAAGCGGTTAGGGCATTAGACTTGTAGCCCAAAGGTTGCCGGTTTGACTCCCGACCTGCCAGGTTGGTGAGGGTAGTAATCAACCAGTGCTCCCCCCCATCCTCCTCCATGACTGAGGTACCCTGAGCATAGTACCTTCCCGCCGCACTGCTCCTTAGGGACGCCATTGAGGGCTGCCCCCTTGCACGGGTGAGGCATAACTACAATTTTGTTGTGTGCAGTGTGCTGTGCCACAATGAAAATGGGAGTTGGAGTTTCCCAGTGGGCTTTAACTTTTCACTTTCACTTTCAATACACTGGTGGCCCCGTGGCAGGTGGGGGCCCCTAGGCTGCAGCCATAGCTAGCTAGTGCATTAATGCAGCCTGGTAACATGGAACTCTTATGTAAACCATATTCAACTAAAGTGTTACCCAATTCCCTGTCTGCCTGTTGGGTGAATTAACAAAAAACGACTCAATCCTACTTTGCCTAATTCTCTGGTTTATTTTTAAAGATGGGGAAGCTGGACAGCTTACCAGTCATGTGGCGGTGATGCATACCTCAAATCCTTCAAGCTCCGTGTCGAAACTGACCAACGAGTGGGGGATGACACCGCTGCCAACAACATCATGTTCTACTGCTCCAATGGCAAAACCCTGACAGGGCACGGCCTGACCTGGGGCACTTGGGGCAGGGGGAGCAGTACCTGTCACAGGGGCATCTGTGGCATCAAGACCAAGGTGGAAGAAGCACAGGGCTGGGGGGATGACACGGCCCTGAATGATGTCAGGTTCACATGCTGTTAATTAAAGCATCAACACAACGATGTTTGCTCAGTCATTGGTAGAATCCGCTGACAAGTTACATTAACTGGTTCTAAATGGGTGTTGACTAAAATGTGAACTTAACATACGAATAAAGAGTCTGAAGCATTACTCAATGAGTTGTGTTTACTATGCAACACACACACACACACACACACACACACACACACACACACACACACACACACACACACACACACACACACACACACACACACACACACACACACACACTCTCACACAATCACACTCTCTCACACAATCACACTCTATCTCACACAATCTCTACTCCCCTTCGCAGTGCATTTGTTTTTATTTAGCAAAATGTAGAGTTGCCTTACTTACTTTCTTTGATTTCAGTGACAGTTCTGCCAATTTGGGGGTCCAAGGCAAAATACATATCTTGAATTATTTTTTACCTCAGTACCTCAGTCATGAAGGAGGAAGGGGGAGAGCACTGGTTAACTACTCCCCCACCAACCTGGCGGGTCGGGAGTCGAATTGCCTAGTAGCCTAATATTAAAACCATCTGTTTGATTTACTCCAGCCTATTGCATTTCTGAAAAGGAAATATCTTATCCATACTCAGAAACGCATTTGTTTATGTCAGACCCACAGTCTCTGTTTTATTTTATTTCTTAATTATTATTATTATTATTAGATTTTTTTTGTCTTTTTCGACTTTATTTGATAGGAAAATGTGAGGGGTGGACAGGAAGCGAATTGGGAGAGAGATGGGAAGGGGTCGGCAAAGGACCCAGGGTGGGAATCGAACCCGGGTCAGCCACATCGCAGGCGAGTGTCCTACTGATTGGCCACGGCAGGGACCACAGTCTCTGTTTTATGACAATATGAACCAGGGTTACATAAAGGAGGGGAGTGGAGTTCCCCCATCAGGATTCAAACCAGACCCTTCTGGGATATCTTTAAGGGCCAAACCAAAAAGCAAGGGCCATTGGTGTGGCAGTCAGAGAGCACACACACAACCCTGGTGATGGCCACTCCACTCTATCGCTGAGTGACTATTTACCATTTTATATTTTGGTGACCATGACCTCTGGCTTGGCATGTACAAAGTGAAAGCCGTGAAAGCCCAACTGGGAAACTCCCATTGTTATTGTGACACAGCACTCCACAGCACACAAGTGTTCACTGCACACTGCACACAACGGAATTGCATTCATGCTTCACTTGTGCAAGGGGGCAGCCCCCAATGCCGCCCCAAGGGAGCAGTGCGGCAGGACGGTACCATGCTCAGGATACCCCAGTCATGGAGGAGAACGGGGGAGAGCACTGGCTAATTACTACCCCCACCAACCTGGCGGGTAAGGAGTCAAACCGACAACCTTTGGGATACAAGTCTGACACTCTAACTGCTTACCCATGAATGCCATAGTAAAGTAAATCCACTGTGAGATGTTATAAGCTATTACCTGGTCAGTCTTCACCTCTGTATAAGTAATGAACAGTGGATACACAGTCAACGGGACTACATCACCAGTATGTGTCATACAGCAGACACATCATATTTAGGGGCACACATGACTTGCTCTGGGACAACGTGTGCTGTAGATGCATTGCAAAAGGCAAAGTCAGCCATGGATGAGATTCTTTCACAGGCTTCCTACTGGCATGGGATGGGACTGGCAAGATGATCATGGCCAGGGCGGAATTAATGCACAGGCTAGAGATGGATACAGCCTAGGGGCCCCACCTGTACCCAACCCCCCCAGACCCCCCCCCCCCCCCCCCCCCCCCGGGTCTGCCATATCTGGTAGAGTTTTAAATCTTATTAATACTATTCTTGGGTTGGAATTATGACGATGTCTATTTAAATTTGCTATGAAATGTGCCCTCTACAGCAACCTGTAGCCTAGGGGCCGCAGGCCTTCTTAATCCGGCCCTGATCATGGCAGTTCATAGCCTGGGAACACCCATACTGCCTTACGTTCTACACAATCGTTTCGATCTCACTTGTGATTAGGTCTGGTGGTAACCAGGCAAGGCAGTTCATGTCTGTGGCAGCAAAGGGGCAATTAGTTCCTGACTACTTGCAGGAAGAGTAAGTTGTTAAAGGAGAACTTCTGGCAATTTCAATAGGCTGTTGTATTGCTCACGCTTCGCTTGACTTGTCAGTACCCGGTGATGTTGCATTTTTCGGCTGAGCCCTTTCTGAGATCTGAGCTATTCTAATGGGGGCATACTTTGTTTACATTAAAAACCTTCTTAACATAGGCCTCCTCCAAATATAGAGTTCTTCAGCGGAAGCGGAAGCATGTAGTAGATTGTAGTCTTTCATGTTAGCATTTAAGGACGTCCTGGTTCCTATCGGCTTCCGGCCTCCATTGGGAATGAATAGGGGTAAATTTCAAATAAGCTCCGAGTGCAAGCACGCGCTTAGCGAACCCCCGCAAACTGTCGAGGGCGTTAAAAATAGGCTGTAGGTATGACATGGTTGATCATTTTGTGTCAAACTTCGACATAAATACGATGTTGCGTCCATATGCTAAACCCGGAAACTTTTGGCGACTACAGAAGCGGCGCCGTCATGTACGTGCGGAGGCTTGTACCCATGGCAACCAAAGGAAAGTATGTAGTTCGGAAGTTTTAATGATCAGAAAGGGGTTAGTAATATTGAATTAAAATCGTCATGATTTAACATGTGAATACACCAACATGATGATACGATCCGTTCCACTAATGAGAAAGGGATGCGGGGACACGCTAATGTTCGTTGTTGCCGTGCAACTTATATTTTTGCCAAACCTGAATCTCTATGGCGTTTTGCAATGTAAAAAATCGCCATGGAACCGGTAGTCCAAACGCCGCATACAAGTTGACGTCAACGCTGAAGAGCTCTATTATCCCAAAAAGTATCACTGTTTGCTAGTTGTCTGCTGATGTTGCATAACCTTTTGGATGTTATGGGGAATAAATCAAGATGTGTTTTTGAAATGTAAACATACTCTGCCCCCATTAACAAAATATATTCTCAGGTACTGACCAGTCAATGGGAGTGTGAGCATTACAACTGCATGTCGAAATGGTTAAAGTTACGTATCCTTTAATATGTTATATTTCAACGTGTTGTGGCATCATGGTTGACCCTTGAGAGGGGGCCACCCCCTGCTTATGTATCCGTGACCAACTCCTGAACCACTAGCACTTTTTACACGGATATCAGACAAGTTCCATTTTCAAGCAAAGCAAATGGCTATTGGTTTTAGACGTATATACAGAGAAAAGTGGTGTGTATGTACGACATGCCACTCATGGACATGACAGAAGCAGCTTCATGTGCTGTGAAGGTGATGTGAAGAGTGCTTATTAGGCTGGAGCAGACCTACTTACGGGTCACCTGTGCTTCTTTTCCATTAGTGTGTTTTCATTCCTCTGCCCATCAGTGGATACCAGGCTGGAGGCATGCTGTTCAGCAGTTGTCCTTCTGTGTGCTAGTGTGTTAGTCTGTGTGAGTCTGTGTATCCAGGGCCAGATTAAGATGGCCTGGGGTCCCTAGGCTACATCTGAAGAAAAATAAAATAATGACAAAATTACATAAACACTGTGTGCATTCCAATATGCGACCTTGTGTCCACCACTTGTGATTGTGGCCACGCCCCGCCTCCTGGCCCCTCTCCCGAGAAAACAATAAAGTTTCCCAGCTGTCAGCCTAGCCAAAACTATTTTTGGGGGACTATTGTTGATTCACCATCCAGTTTACAAATGAGGAAATGACTTTACAATTGAGCTTTTGCAAGATGTTGAAATATAATGCTGTTGTCAGTAATGTCATCATTACATAGCTTCATTCCATCATTACATAGCTTCATTACACTACATAGCATTACTTCCTGGTGTGAGGCCACAAGCACAACTGTCACATATTGGAATGCAACCAGTGTCATAATTCCGAGCTATAAATTAAGTCTGAGAGATGACATTTTTAAATACTGCATACTCTACTGCAACTCAGCAAAACTGTTTTCCCCCTTCGACCAATCAGGGGGCCCCTGGCTGGTGGGGACCCCTAGGCTGCAGCCATATCCAACCTGTGCATTACCCCGGCCCTACATTCCTCCATCACAGATAACGTGAACCAGTAGATGGATTTATACCAGAACATGTTTTCTAACACTCTATGATGGGTACTAGGTAAACTGATTAAAATTAGAAGGCCAACACTATCAGGATGACTGATTTCTTGTTTCTACAATAACTTTTGAACTATTGGATGGATTTGCATGCAATCTTGTGTGATAGACTGATAGCACTGTATAATATTAACTGATTAAAATCTGGAGGTCATTCAAGATGGGTGATTTGTTGCATGCAAGGTAACTTTTTAATGGGAGGATGGATTTGCACCAAATGTTGTCTGGTTGCACTCTCCAGTATAACAGGGACATGGACTGGTTAAATTCTGGAGGTCAGCACCAACTAACCAACTTGACTAACTTTCAAGTTGGTCATTTTTTGGTTGTGCAATAGCTAGTATAATTTGAATAATAATTTGTAATAAATAAGTAAATAAAAAGATAAGGTTGAGGGAGAAGAAAAGGGCACAGGCGGGTCATCGCATACAGGCAGTCACGGATAAGCAGTTAGGGCATCAGACTTATTCCCAAAGGTTTCCGATTCGACTCCTGACCTGCCAGGTTGGGGTTGGGGTTGGGGCCACAATGGGATTTGGAGTTCCTCAGGAAGGACTATCACTTTCAGATCCAACGCTTTGCCGTTGAGTTCTACTTGTCTTCATTTACCAAACAGTGCTTATCTATGTGAATCGGATATGCACATGTACACATGTACACACACAGGTAGACTGTAGCACTGTTGGGTTATCAAGTGGCGAATGTGTCATTGGCTTATTGAATACATCTCTGCCTTGACTGACAAAACAGTGAGATATATCTAAAACCCTTCCGTATTGTGATGACACAACCTAATCTGATCAGTATCTATTCTTAACCAATATTTTATTTAGGTGTGTTATCATCATTTCTTGAAAGAAGTTGCATTTACTTAAACAAATATTGTCTGTGTGCCACAAGAGATATAAAGGTAATGGTGCTGCCAACTCTGGTCAAAGCTCTGAAGAAGTTGAAGAGGACTCATCATTCAACAGTCATAGTTTGCTTGTGGAGGACGGTAACTATCAGTTCAAACCTCTGTATCGTCGAAAGTAATTGTTTCAATACATGAATTCCTATGGATGTTTTTTTCAGGAGTAACATTTGTAATGAAACTCAAGTGATTATGTGTCTTCTCTGCATTCATAGTTTGCTTGTGGAGGAAGGATGTCAAAATAATCTATTTCTCTGTAATCCTGTGACTGTTTAATGAGGACTGTTCATGCTGAATTTCATGTGAATGTGAATTTGTGTCCTCTTCAGGTTCATCTTTTGCTAGCTGAGGGAGGATGTCACTCCTTTTCGTTCTGCTGGTGATTGTCCCATTGGCCTTTCCTCCTGTGGGGTCAATATCTGTGTCCAATGGGGGCAGATGGGGCAGTTGGGGCAGGATGGTCTCATGTCCCAGTGGCTACCGGGCATTTGGCTTCAGTCTGAAGGTGAGCTACTGTACAGTACATTGTATGGGGGATGCAATAGTACTTATTTATTATATTTTTCTATGCTATGTGCGCTATTCTTTTCTATTCTATTCGATTCGATTTGTTTCTATTCTATTCTATGACAATGTACATGTAATATTGCCTTTTCATGGTTGTTGGCACAGGTGGAGGGCAGACAGGGAGGAGGAGATGATACGGCACTCAATGGCATCAGACTTCTCTGCAGACACGTGAACAACTACAGCGCCCGGCGCATCATCGCATCGTCTGAAGGACGGTAGGTTTGGGACCGCGAAACCTATATACTATACCTAGCCTATCTGGTGACGAGACTGGTCAAAAACATTAACATTTGAAGTCCAGAATACATTGCTTTAACTAAAGACAATGACCAAGTGTTGAATTATGACTACTTAACTTATTATGACTTATAATAATGACTAAGTGTAATTAAGTAAGGGTTAACGTTCGGCGAGAAGGTCGCTACCGTGGAATAGCAGCACGACAGAGAGAATCTTTAGACCCCGACGCGGAGCGGAGGGGTCTTGTTCTCTCTGAAGTGCTGCTATTCCACAAAGCGACCGACTCGCCGAAAGTTAACCCGCTTATTATATGGATATACTTAAATGATTCACACATGCGGGGACATTTCTTTAGACCTATTTAATGTTAAGATTGTTGCTGCGCAAAACAAAACAGTACCGTTGTGGAACACCGCTAGGCAACAGCTAGGTAGGCTAGCCAGGACAACAGGTGTTGTCTATCACAGCAGCTGATTAGAGTGACAAAAGACCGGACCCCCTGCGGAGTGATATGAAACATTCGCTTTAGCCACTGACTTGTATACAAGCCAGTGGCTTTAGCAGTGAACGTCTTGTTGCCATTGACAGCGGTAGCCAGGACAACGGGTGCTGTCTATCACAGCAGCTGATTAGAGTCTTGTTGAAAAGTCGCTTTAGCAGTGAAAAGTCTTGTTGCCATTGACAGCGGTCTGTTATAGACCAACCCGTCCGTTATCGAAAAATAACAGACGTCCGAACGTTGGGGAGCCCCGTTGAAATGAATGGAGCATTCGACAGATGACGTCACAACCATATAATAACTCCTGATAATGTCTCCGAAACCAATACAGAGGTATGTCCATTGTAACAGTGCAGTCCTCTATCCGGGGCAACTCTGGGGTGATAATTTATTTGAAGGGGTCTACTCATAATGGTGGTCATGTAACTGTCACAATACTGACATCACACATTATTGATGTTTATGGCTGTTTTTGTAAGATGTCATTAGGTTTTAGACATGTAAAGTGGACATTTTTTGGGTGTCATGACATTCCAAAATCCCAATGACATATTGTGACAACAGTCACAAACATCTATGTCATTCTTATGGCACCCTTATGTAGACTCTATTCAGCTAAAGTGTTACCCAATACTGTTTCTAACTGTTGGGTGAACTAAGACAAAAAATGTAGAAATACACTCAGAGTGCACACCTCAAGAAAGCTGTTTGAAATGTCAAGTCTTTCTGCCTTGTTTTTGTGGAGTTTTGCCCTATCCCGCAGTGGTGAAGAATCTTTTTTTAAAAAATCCTTCAAAATCCTTGCATAACTGTTTGAGTTATCCTGCTGACAGAAAGACAAAGAAACACAGGCAAACAAACCAACGTGACCGAAAACACAACCTCCTTGCCAGAGGTAACTAGTACTAAATACTACTTTACCTAATCTCTGGGTTGCTTTTAAAGATGGGGACGCTGGACATCTTACCGGACTTGTGGCTGTGCCGGATACCTCCGCTCCTTCAGGCTCCGCGTCGAACGTCCCCAAGGATGGGGGGACGACACCGCTGCCAATAACATCATGTTCCGCTGCACCGACGGCAGACTCCTGACTGGTGCTGGGCTCACCTGGGGCAGTTGGGGCGGTTGGAGCAGCTCATGTACCAGGGGCATCTGTGGCATCCGGACCAAGATAGAGCGACCACAGGGCTGGGGGGATGACACGGCTCTCAATAACGTCATATTCAGATGCTGTTAATTAATTCATATGCAGTGGTGTCGTGCTCACTGTTGACCATAATGTGAGCTCTACATACGAATAAAGAGTCTGAAGCATTACTCAATGAGTTGTATTTATATGAAAAGCACACGCACACGCACACACACACACACACACAATCTCTACTCCCCTTCATAGTGCCTTTGTCTTTATTTAGCAAAAAGTAGATTTGCCTTACTTACAGTACTTTGATTTCAGTGACAGTGCTACTAATGTGGGGGTCCAAGGCAAAATACATAATTATCTTGAATTATTTTGTCTTTAGAGGGCAGATTTGATGGCTGAAAGTGAAGTGAAAGCCCAACTGGAAAACTCAAACTCCCATTGTCATTGTGACAGCACTCCTCAGCACACAAGTGAACACCGCACACAACGAAATTACATTTATGCCTCACCTGTGCAGGGGGAGCAGCCAACAATGGCGCCCGAAAAAGAGCAGTGCCACAGGATGGCACCATGCTCAGGGTACCTCAGTCATGAAGGAGGAAGGGGGAGAGCACTGGTTAATTACTAATTACTGGTTAATTGGGAGTCGAATTGCCTAGTCTACCTAATGGCAAAACCGTCTATTTGATTTACACTACCCTATTGCATTTCTGAAAATAAAATAGCTTATCCATACTCAGAAACGCATTGGTTTATGTCAGACCCAGTCTCTGTTTTTTTTTTTAAATCATTATTATTATTATTATTACCCTTATATTTGAGGGGGTCTTTTTCGACTTTGTTTGATAGGACAGTGTGAGAGGTGGACAGGAAGCAAATTGGGAGAGAGATGGGAAGGGGTCGGCAAAGGACCCGGGCAGGAATCGAACCCGGGTCAGCCGCATGGCAGGGGAGTGAGTAAAAGAGGGGAGTGGAGTTCCCCCACCAGGATTCAAACCAGACCCTTTTCTCTTGTTTACTTTTCTCCGGCCGCCTTCCGCTGTCCCCCCCCCCCCTCTCTCTCTCTCTTGGGTTTGGCTGCCCCCAGTTGTGGTAGGCTAGCCTACGATTAGTCCACCCCCTTCCAGGGCAGGTCTCTGTGTCTTCTTTTTGTGCACCTTGTAGTGTAGTGAAGTGCTCGCCTTAAAAGGGCTCACCTGCGTGGTGTGAAAATTTGATGTTGATCACTTGCTTGTAGTGGGTAGACACACTGATTGAATCACTTACTTCGAGTGGAATGCCTATGCGCCTTTACGAGTGTTTATCCATCTTCTAGACGCGGCTGACCTGTCTTGGGTGCCCCCACTCTCATCTCCTCTTCTATCGGCACCTGATGTGCTTTTATTTAGGCGGAGCAGGAACTTTGTGTTTTGTTTGTTTGTGATTTTAACTCTGTCAATAAAGAAAATATATTTTATTTTTGCAACAAGAACTCCACATCTCTGTCCCATTTATCCGAACCTGTTGTGCCTTTGTTTCTGGATTGAGTCTATAATCTGGGTGGCGAAATTCCCCCACTGGCGTAGTCGTGCAATTACATCTTGTGCATTTATATGCATAAAAATTGATAATTAATTTCTGGGTTAAGTAACATCTAAGGTCCACTTGGTTACACTCACACTGAAATTTTCAGTTGAGCCAGTGCACTGAAAGTGCCAGCATGATCCCCTAACAATGGCGGAAAATGCAGTACTTGAATGATGGACACTGCACGCACTAAACGGTGGCCATGTTGACAATGACACGGAGGTAATGTGGCATTCAGTTCAGTAGAAGAGTTTGGTCAACAGTCTCCTAATTCTCAAAGTCAAAGTCAAAGTAGGTTTTTATTGTCAATTTCTTTACATGCACTGGTCATACAAAGAATTTGAAATTACATTTCTTGCTTTCCCATACAGACATAGACTAATCTAGGTAGGACATAGACAGTATAGACATATACAGTACTTATACATGGACTTAAGACAGTATGGACATAGACAGTGCTCATACAGACATTTAAAGTGCAAGACTGGACAACAGAAGACTTGTAGAGGACATACATTAAGAGGTATTGTTGTGCTTTTCCTAAAAAGTCCTTTATAGCGTTCTGACATGGTAATAGTAGCATTTTGAAGAAAAATAAATATTAAAAAGGTCTGTCAAGTACACCAGCAGCAGTGTGTGTGTGTGTGTGTGTGTGTGTGTGTGTGTGTGTGTGTGTGTGTGTGTGTGTGTGTGTGTGTGTGTGTGTGTGTGTGTGTGTATGTGTATGTGTTTAGTGCAGGTAGAAGGTGCGGTGTGCGTCTGTGTGTGTGTGTTCGTGTGTCTGTGTGTGTGTGTGTGTGTGTGTGTGTGTGTGTGTGTGTGTGTGTGTGTGTGTGTGTCAGTGTGTGTCAGTGTGTGTATGTTTGGGTTTTGCAGAAAGTGCAGTGTGTTTGTGTGTGTGTGTGTGTGTGTGTGTGTGTGTGTGTGTGTGCTTGCGTGTGTGTATACATGTGTGTGTGTGTGTGTGTGTGTGTGTGCATGTTTTGAGTTAGTGCAGGTTGAAAGTTCAGTCACAAGTATAGTAGTGCAGGTGGAATGTTCAGTCGCAGATATGGTGGTGGGGGATGGGGGGGGGGTTGTCAGTGGCCTTGCTGGCTAGAGGCTGACAGTGGAGGGAGAGTGGGTTGAGTGTTCAGCATCTTGATCGCTTGGTGCATTGTGCTGCTCGCCAGCCTGGTGGTACGGGAACGGAGGCGCCTGTACCTCTTTCCAGAGGGCAGGAGGCTGAACAGTTTGTGTGCAGGGTGGCTTGTGTCTTTGATGATCATCAGTGCTTTCCGGGTGAGGCGTGTGGTGTAAATGTCCTGCAGGGAGGGGAGTGGTACTCCAATGATCTTCTTCGCTGTGTTCACAACACGCTGGAGTGTCTTCCTGTTTTTCTCCGTGCAGCTTCCTCCCCACACTGTGATGCAGCTGGACACGACGCTCTCTATGGTTCCTCTGTAGAATGTTGTCATGATGGAGGGTGTAGCACTTGCCTTCTTTAGTTTGCGCAAGAAGTAGAGACGCTGATGGGCCTTCTTCGCCAGTGATGTAGTGTTGGTGGTCCAAGAGAAGTCGTCGCTGATATGTGCACTCCAAGGAACTTGCTGCTCACTCTCTCCACAGCATCGCCGTCGATGGTCAGTGGTGGCAGTTGTTTTTGGACCCTTTGGAAGTTGACAACAATCTCCTTGGTCTTGTTGACATTCAGCAGGAGGTTGTTGTCTTTGCACCATCTGGCCAGCAGGTCTACTTCTTCTCTGTAGTGAGTCTCATCGCCCTTGGTGATGAGGCCCACCAGTGTTGTATCATCCGCAAACTTCACTAGATGGTTAGTGCTGTGGGTCGTTGTGCAGTCGTGTGTCAGCAGCGTGAACAGCAGGGGGCTGAGAACACAACCTTGCGGAGCCCCAGTGCTCAGGGTCAGGGTGCTTGAGATGTTGTTCCCTACCCGTACTGCTTGTGGTCTTTGCATCAGGAAGTCCAGCAGCCAGTTGCAGAGGGAGGTGCTGAAACCTAGTTTGTCCAGTTTTCTGATGAGTTGTTGTGGTATTATGGTATTGAATGCTGAACTGAAGTCAATGAACAGCATTCTCACATATGAGTCTTTATTGTCCAAGTGGGTGAGGGCTGGATGGAGGGCAGAGCAAATTGCATCCTCCGTGGATCGCTTGGCTCGGTATGCGAACTGGTAGGGATCCAGGGTGGGGGGTAGGGTGGCTTTGATGTGTGACAGGACTAGCCGTTCGAAGCACTTCATGATTATGGGCGTCAGTGCTACAGGACGGTAGTCATTGAAGCATGATGGTTATGATTTCTTCGGCACAGGTATGATGGTAGCAGCTTTGAAAAGTGATGGGATGACTTCTTGCTCCAGAGAGATGTTAAAGATGTCTGTGAAGACATCCTTCAGCTCTTCTGCACAATCCTTCAACACTCGGCCTGGTATGTTGTCTGGGCCAGCTGCTTTGCGTGGGTTGATGGTGGCCAGTGTCCTCTTAACACTGGCAGAGGACAGGTAAAGGGGTTGATCATGGGGGGGGAGGGGGAGTTTTCTGTGGGTGAGTGTCATTTTGTGCTTCAAAGCGGGCAAAGAAACTGTTCAGGTCGTTTAGCAGAGAGGTGTTGTTGTCACAGCTTCGTGGTGCAGGCTTATAGTCCGTGATGGCCTGTATGCCCTGCCACAGGCTCTGTGCGTCTCTGCTGTCTTTGAAGTGTGTTGTTATTTTGTCTGAGTATTCCTTTTTTGCTTTCCTGATGCCCTGGGACAGGTTTGCCCTTGCTGTCTTTAGGCCAGCTACGTCTCCTGCTCTGAAGGCTTTGTCTCTGGCCCTCAGCAGTCGGTGAACGTCTCCTGTGAACCATGGCTTCTGGTTGGCCCTGGTGGTGATGTGTTTTATTTCTGTAACATCATCGATGCATTTTGTGATGTAGGAGGTCACGGTGTCTGTGTACTCCTCAATGTCAATGTGATTGCTGTGGGTGGCAGCTGTTTTGAAAATGTCCCAGTCTGTGGTTTCAAAGCAGTCCTGTAGTCGTGAGATGGCCCCCTCATGCCATTTTCTCACCTCCTTCTGAACTGGTTTGGTGAGTTTTGCCCTTTGTCTGTAAGCTGGCAGTAGCAGAATCGTTGTGTGGTCTGATGATCCAATGTGGGGGATGGGCTTTGCCTTGTATGCTCTCTTCTGATTTGTGTAAACGAGGTCCAGGGTGTTTTGTTCTCTTGTTGGGAAGTTGACATGTTGGTGAAATTTTGGAAGTACTGTTTTGAGATTTCCGTGGTTGAAATCTCCCAGGACCACTGTGAAGGCATCTGGGTGTGCATCTTGTTCTTCACTGATGCCCCGATGCAGCTCGTTCAGTGCCTCGCTTCTGATGCTGTTGTTGTTGCTGGGTGCGAGGTAGACGGCGACTAATAGGATAGCGGATATTTCTCTGGGTAAATAGAAGGGTCGGCACTTGATGATCATGAACTCCACTCGTGGAGAGCAGTGCCTCTGTACTACCGTAGCATTATTGCACCAAGCATCATGTGTGTAGACACATTCCTCCCCCTCGTTTTTTTCTCTGCAAGGGCTCTGTCCGCTCGGTGGCACGTTAGTTGTTCCAGTTGTAAAGCCGAGTCGGGTATGCCGTCGTTCAGCCATGATTCGGTGAACACCGTAACGCAGCAGTTCCTCACGGTTTTGTTCGCTGATCTTAGTAGCCGTATGTCATCCATCTTATTGTCCAGAGATCTGACGTTTGCCAAGAGAATTGATGGTATTGCTGGACGAGTTGGGTTGGCTGCAAGCCGTGTCTCGACGCCATTCTGTAAGTAATGTTGATTGTGCTGACCTGTCAGTTATTGGGTGGGTTAAGGTTCCCCCTTGTGTTAATGTTCGGTACTGCATCCAGCATTTCTTATTTCCTATTGTTTACAAACCGTACTTCCTGTCCAACCTTCCTGTTGCTGTGCAAATGCTTACCTCGCTTGATTCAACTGTTTCAATCCAAAGACTGGAACTATCAGTAAGTTTCTTCTAGAAACCTTGGCAATACGTTTTAAATGTTATTGTAACATTGAAAGTAATGGTAAAAATGCCACATTTCGTTTCTACTGAGATCGCCATTTAAAAGGTGTGAATTGTGCTAATCGCCGATCATTAGCTATGGTGCTTAGCTAAATTGTCCAGCCTCTTAACCTTTGTTAAGCCTTGTTTGCCGTATTTTATACATTGTATTTCACATGTAAACATTCCTACTATAATTTTACATACTTACCTGTTAAATTATCTGTGTTTTAGTCTTCTTGAATAGAATGTTAAAGTTCGCCTGATTAGCTGATTTAACTTGGGCTTCCCTATCTTTATCATAGCCTGTGACAATCAGTGCCTACTTTCCTGACCTGACCTATAAAGAAAATACTTACCTTAGTACCTGTAAAAGGAAAACAGATTTTATCCTGTGGATTGTATTCATTCATTTCCTAAATGTACCCTATATGTTTGATTCTGTTTCAGTTTTACAAAATTGTTAAGATTCAGCAAGACTTCACTAAACTTCACAAACTGGAAACACGCTTCGAGTCTTAATTCTTTGTTCGCTATCTGTCAAGAATACTCCAGCATTGCCGGGACAGAATAGTAAAATGATAACCACCCTAAAAGGATAAGCAGTTGAACAACAGTGAACAGCACAGCAGAAGCATACAAGATGAGCCAACTGGGTCAAGAGGAACGTCAGTCTCAGTTGGAGACAAGATCTCATGCCTCGGGTTCAACTTCACACAAATCCTCCAGATCATCAACCAGGACATCATCCAGCATCGCTGCAACAAGAGCCAGGGCTAAGGCTGAAGCAGCAAAAACTAAGGTATCATTTGCAGAGAAGGAGGCAGCAATGATAAGAGAAAGGGCTGAAAAGGAGGCAGCGATGATGAGAGAAAGGGCTGAAATCAATGCACGTCTTCATGTGTTAGAGCAAGAGAAAGAAGCAGCTGCAGCATCAACAGAGGCAGCTGTCTATGAAGAAGCAGCAGCAGAGCTCAAACAAAGACAAAGCAACGATCTTGTTGAGTTACAGGATCTAGCTCTTTATGATCCAATGACACGCACAGAAGACTATGTCGAAACTCAGCCATTCGATGCCCATCCACCACGATCGCCATCAGCCCCTAGCCAACAGCACTTAATTGCTCAGCATGCACCAGTGACCTTTCGACCCCCCAGCCACAAAGACCAAGATTCACTATACGAATCTTTCGTAAAGGAAAATGAACTCAGAGGCACAACTACTGTTCGCCATGCTGCTCATTCTGCTCCAAAGACATTTATTCCAAAGCAGGAAAATTCACCTGTTCCTCCAGACATTAAAAGGAAAGACACAGAACCTAACCCCCCAGCCTTACATCCCAACCAGGGTAACAAATGCTCACCTCAAAACCCACAAACCCATGTCTTAGCCCAGTATCTCATGAGAAGAGAGATGGTGAGCTCAGGGCTCCTTGCCTTTGACGACAGCCCAGAGAATTACTGGGCATGGAAGGCCTCTTTCATTGCTGCGACAAAGGAGCTAAACCTATCTGAGCAGGAAGAGCTCAACCTACTGATCAAATGGTTGGGGCCCCAGTCGTCAGCTCAGGCCATGAGGATTAGGGCAGTGCATGTAAATAATCCCAGGCGTGGTGTGTGGATGGTATGGGAGCGTTTGGAGGAAATTTATGGAAGCCCAGAGGTGATTGAAGACGCCTTAATGAAAAGACTGGATGCCTTTCCTGTTATCTCCAACAACGACACACACAAGCTGAGAGAGTTAGGCGACTTGTTGAAAGAGCTACAAGGTGCAAAGGCAGAGGGGTTCCTACCTGGACTCATGTATCTCGATACAGCTAGAGGGGTGAATCCTATCGTTGAAAAGCTTCCCTTCTCACTACGAGAACGATGGATGACACAGGGATCCAGATACAAGGAGCAATATCACGTGCCTTTCCCGCCATTCAGCTACTTTGTTGAATTTGTATGTTCCCAGGCCAAGACTCGCAATGATCCCAGTTTCGCGTTCAGCCTTTCCTCTACCTCCAGTCAACCCAAAGCTGAGAGAGACCAAAAGCACATCCACAAACCTGCAGTAATAGTGAAGAAGACTGACGTCTCAGCCGCAGGTGGGGCGTCTCAGGACGGCATGTCTTTGAAGGCAGAACCAGACAAAGAATGCCCTATACATCACAAACCGCACCCGCTAACAAAATGCCGTGGCTTCCGACTAAAGCACCTGGATGAGAGAAAAGCCTACCTAAAGGAGAACTCAATCTGCTTCAGATGTTGTGCAAGCACTAAGCATATCGCCAAAGACTGCAAAACCACACTGCAATGCACAGAGTGTGACAGCGACATGCACATCTCAGCTATGCATCCTGGTCCAGCGCCGTGGTCACCTTATGGACAGGCTGAACACTCACCAGGGAATGACCAGAGCGGGGAGCATGGTGGGGAGCAAAGCGGGGAGAGTGGAGTTACAGCACCCCCTGTTGTCAGTTCCAAATGCACTGAGATATGTGGCGACGCGCCCCAGCCTAGATCCTGTTCCAAGATCTGTCTGGTCAAAGTTTCACAGGCTGATAATCCAAGCATTTCTCACAAAGTATACGCTGTACTCGATGACCAAAGCAATCGATCCTTAGTGAAATCAGAGTTCTTCAGTCTGTTGGGCATTAACAGCAAGGCATCCCCTTACACGCTAAAAACATGCTCGGGCAGAGTGGAGACTGCTGGACGGAAAGCGACTAACATCATCATGGAATCTCTCGATGGGAAGACCAAAGTCACATTACCCACGTTGCTGGAGTGTGAATACCTACCTGGCGACCGGTCAGAGATCCCCACACCTGAGTGCGCCCAATACTTCCCTCACCTCAGACCAGTGGCTGACAAAATCCCTCCACTTGACAACACGGCACCCATTCTTCTGCTACTAGGTCGAGATATCTTGAGCGTGCACAAGGTACGCGAGCTGTGTAATGGGCCACACAACTTGCCTTATGCTCAGCGCCTTGATCTTGGCTGGGTCATAGTAGGGGAGTTGTGTCTGGGTGGCGCTCATAAGACTGAGGAAGTCAATGCTTACAAGACCCATGTCCTTCATAATGCACACCCTTCCTTCCTGAAGCCATGCACTAACATCATCCACGGCAGGGTGAAGGCACACAAGCGCTGTAGCACGTCGTCTGGGAGGAGCAGCTCTAGTTCCAGCAACACGCAGACAGCTCCTGCCCCTGCTCCAAGCAATCCCCAGCCAGCTCCGGCTACACGGGGTCATCAGCCAGCTCCTGTTCCTGCACCATGGTGTCTCCAGCCTGCTCCAGCTCCACGGGGTCACCAGCCATCCTCTGCTCCTGCGCCACTGTGTCTCCAGCCTGCTCCAGCTCCACGGGGTCATCAGCCAGCTCCTGTTCCTGCACCATGGTGTCTCCAGCCTGTTCTAGCTCCACGGGGTCACCAGCCACCCTCTGCTCCTGCGCCACTGTGTCTCCAGCCTGCTCCAGCTCCACGGAGTCACCAGCCATCCTCTGCCCCTGCGCCCTGGTGTCTCCAGCCTGCTCCAGCTCCACGGGGTCATCAGCCAGCTCCTGTTCCTGCGCCATGGTGTCTCCAGCCTGCTCCAGCTCCACGGGGTCACCAGCCAGCTCCTGTTCCTGCGCCATGGTGTTTCCAGCCTGCTCCAGCTCCACGGGGTCACCAGCCATCCTCTGCTCCTGCGCCCTGGTGTCTCCAGCCTGCTCCAGCTCCACGGGGTCATCAGCCAGCTCCTGTTCCTGTGGCAAGATACCTCCAGCCTGCTCCAGCTCCACGGGGTTACCAGCCATCTTCTGCTCCTGCGCCACTGTGTCTCCAGCCTGCTCCAGCTCCACGGAGTCACCAGCCATCCTCTGCCCCTGCGCCCTGGTGTCTCCAGCCTGCTCCAGCTCCACGGGGTCATCAGCCAGCTCCTGTTCCTGCGCCATGGTGTCTCCAGCCTGCTCCAGCTCCACGGGGTCACCAGCCAGCTCCTGTTCCTGCGCCATGGTGTCTCCAGCCTGCTCCAGCTCCACGGGGTCATCAGCCAGCTCCTGTTCCTGTGGCAAGATACCTCCAGCCTGCTCCAGCTCCACGGGGTTACCAGCCATCTTCTGCTCCTGCGCCACTGTGTCTCCAGCCTGCTCCAGCTCCACGGAGTCACCAGCCATCCTCTGCCCCTGCGCCCTGGTGTCTCCAGCCTGCTCCAGCTCCACGGGGTCATCAGCCAGCTCCTGTTCCTGCGCCATGGTGTCTCCAGCCTGCTCCAGCTCCACGGGGTCACCAGCCAGCTCCTGTTCCTGCGCCATGGTGTCTCCAGCCTGCTCCAGCTCCACGGGGTCACCAGCCATCCTCTGCTCCTGCGCCCTGGTGTCTCCAGCCTGCTCCAGCTCCACGGGGTCATCAGCCAGCTCCTGCTCCTGCGGCAAGGTGTCTCCAGGCTGCTCCAGCTCCACGGGGTCACCAGCCATCCTCTGCTCCTGCGCCCTGGTGTCTCCAGCCTGCTCCAGCTCCATGGAGTCACCAGCTAGCTCCTGCTCCTGCGCCGTGGTGTCTCCCTCCAGCTCCACGGGGTCACCAGCCAGCTCCTGCTCCTGCGCTGTGGTGTCATCGGCCGGCTCGTCCTCCAGCTCCTGCGCCGCACTGTCACCGGCCGGCTCCTGTTGCTGCTCCGCGGGGTGCCTGGTCGCACTTCGGCGGTGTGGGAGGTGGACCTCAGAGAAACCCAGCCTTCAGGAAGGTGACATTGTTTTGATAAAGGACAGGCAAGCAAAGCTTGTAAGGTCATAATTAAGAAAGAGTTAATAGTGGTATACAAGTACTGTATACCAAGCGGGGAGTGTGCTGACCTGTCAGTTATTGGGTGGGTTAAGGTTCCCCCTTGTGTTAATGTTCGGTACTGCATCCAGCATTTCTTATTTCCTATTGTTTACAAACCGTACTTCCTGTCCAACCTTCCTGTTGCTGTGCAAATGCTTACCTCGCTTGATTCAACTGTTTCAATCCAAAGACTGGAACTATCAGTAAGTTTCTTCTAGAAACCTTGGCAATACGTTTTAAATGTTATTGTAACATTGAAAGTAATGGTAAAAATGCCACATTTCGTTTCTACTGAGATCGCCATTTAAAAGATGTGAATTGTGCTAATCGCCGATCATTAGCTATGGTGCTTAGCTAAATTGTCCAGCCTCTTAACCTTTGTTAAGCCTTGTTTGCCGTATTTTATACATTGTATTTCACATGTAAACATTCCTACTATAATTTTACATACTTACCTGTTAAATTATCTGTGTTTTAGTCTTCTTGAATAGAATGTTAAAGTTCGCCTGATTAGCTGATTTAACTTGGGCTTCCCTATCTTTATCATAGCCTGTGACAATCAGTGCCTACTTTCCTGACCTGACCTATAAAGAAAATACTTACCTTAGTACCTGTAAAAGGAAAACAGATTTTATCCTGTGGATTGTATTCATTCATTTCCTAAATGTACCCTATATGTTTGATTCTGTTTCAGTTTTACAAAATTGTTAAGATTCAGCAAGACTTCACTAAACTTCACAAACTGGAAACACGCTTCGAGTCTTAATTCTTTGTTCGCTATCTGTCAAGAATACTCCAGCATTGCCGGGACAGAATATTGATGGTACACCAACCTTTTCATGCCAACCAAAGTATTGAATGCGTGATTGTTGTCCTTTGGGGTGAAGGAAATGGAAATACAAGCACCAGACGCTATGCATTGTAAACAGTTGCCAACTGATATTTTGGCGAGCTAATGCCATGCTCAACCGTCACTTCCAGCAAGGGCACAGTGCATAGTGCTCAAATCTTTCCACGACACTATGCACTAAAGACCTCAGTGCACTGACACAAGTGCGTGATTTGAGACATAGGCTATGTCTGCTAAGACTGCTTGGGCTGCTGTAACAGAGTCTGTCGGGTCTACTTGTGTTAGTTGGATAAAATCGTTGCGGAAATTCATCAAACCTTCAGCCAAGATCTGTACAACATTTTCGCAATAAGACAGTAACTCTTCATCATAATCAAACAGTTGATGTTTAACAGACTTGTACCAATTTAAAAACTCATCTCACTGCTTGATAGTCATGGTGTCCGGTGAATACATATCGATGGGAGGGTAAAAGCCAACATACCCTTTCCTGTCCATAGAGGTGTACAGGCGTGGCCAGAAACCTTTCTTCAGCTTGGTTGTGCATCCCAAAGTCTTCGGGAAATCTCTAAGAGGAATAGGGATGATCATAGATGAGGATTACTTTGCTGCCCTGGGATATAACCTCTGGGGCAATGTTCTGGCTAACATAGGCATTCAAAATAATATGATGATCATATCCTTTCCCATAGGGTGAAATGAATGTGGTATACTTATACTCTCTTGTCCGGTAATGCTTGAGAAACTTGACAGCACAAACACTCCCTTCCCACACACGTTTTTCGCCTTTGGACGACAGGGCCACCACCAATATGGGTATGTGGGCCCCAATGGTTTGACAGGTCTCAAAATCGAAAAAAAAAAAAAAAATCTTTTCATCTGCTTCAAGGGTTTCTTATCCTTGGTACCAATAAGCTGAATTTCACCAAAAGAAACATGCTTGCCGACACGTACTGTGACTACTGAAGCCGATTGTGATACTCTCCATATGATTTCATTCAAATCACACACACGTCTATTTTGGCCAGGTGCAGACTCAAAATGTAAAAGTTCAATGTAAGGCGAGGATGAAACACACACCAATGACCTCCCTTTGAATCCCTTTCAATTTCAAGACGTTTCGGGCCAGCACGGCCCCTTCTCAGACAGTTTAACATTGGAGTGTACTCACTTTTCCACCAGCAAAATTACACAAAAATGTCATTATACTACTAGTTATAGTTATACTACTGACCTTACTTTTCTGCCATAAGCTGAAACAATGTTGTATTACACTTACTCTATGGTCATTTTGGGAATAACTTGTGTGTTTATTAAAATATTGTTCAAAATGTTACTTTTCAACAGGGGTGTTTTGCTGTGCACTGTATATTTGGAACCCCATTACATGTTTAGTCATAAAGTAATGAAAACCTGTGTACAGCATTGTATGTTTTCTGTTCAGTTGTAGATTACCCAATAATGACGAGGTCACCAAGGCCATCATCCAGGCTAAGGATTCTGGGTAGAGCTGGGGACCAGAGAGTTTACTCAGAACTCATTTATGTGATCATGATGTATAAAAAAGACTAACTCAGTTTCTTTCTGTCTCGCAGAAGCCTGAAATAGATTCTTTGAGAATCTTAAAAGTGAAACGACTGGGCCTTGCGGGGAAGACTGATGACGTGGGAAGGAAAGGAAAAAGCTGATGAGCAGACGTAAGTGGGTAGGTAAAACACATCTAGCAACCCTGTCACACAACAGCCATCACTTTATTTTGTCACTACTTCCCTTCAGGGGGCAATTAGCCAATATCCCCTTTCTTTCTTCCGAGTGCTATTGTTTTATAGTTTTTAGAACGACCGCATTTGGTACAAGGTATTTGCAAACGGGCAGCCAACACTAAAGGTCTGTTTTGACTCCTCCTTCAGGCCCTACCGCGGAGCATATGGTAGGGCACTCGTTTGCAATGCGGCCGACCTGAGTTCGAGTGGCAGATCGCGGACAATTCAGCCTGGGAGAAATATACGTTGATCGCGGCAAGGGGTCTTTTCAGCGGTAAAAGGGAGGGCGTGGTGGCTGTTTGGGTAGGCCTACTTGATCTGCCGCTACCCCCTGCTGACAGTGTGTGTCCTCCAACTGAAGGCCGAGTCTAAACCAGGCTTAAGAGATGCAAGCACAAGGAAACATGGGTTTTTTTGTTTTGCTTTTTTTTTACGTGTTTTGGGGGAATCATGGTTTATGGCAAATACTATACCAAAGTTAAATAGAACCATGGTTAATCTTTGTAAGGGCTATTACTATGACAGCTACTGTACTCCTGTGGATAAACCACAATATTAGAACTATGCTCAGTTGATCTGCTGGATAATCTCGTGAAAATCCCGCTGTATTATCTCATGTGGCTCGATATTTGGCATGTTCATGGTAAACAAGCATGAGTGTAGGTTTTGAACAGTACATATTTTTTAATGTTTAACACATGGTTTAAAACTGCCCTATTTTTTGTTGCTTTTCAAGCAGTGGTGCTGGTGGTTCAGGATGTCCTGGAGGAGGACGACCTCGACTACCTCAAAGGAGCTGACGCCAGCCTTGTGTCTGATGGGGAAAGCGGGGGAGGAGGACAAGTGCACATTTGTTGTGCTCTGTCCGAGATGGAGAAGTGTGCGCCTTACAGGGGTACTTCATCGATACCAGCAAGCCCTGGAAGGAAACAGGAGGACAGGCCTTTAGCCAGCAGGTTTGAGGCAGCGAGTGACCGATAGTGGCCGGATCTCCCTTCATGACGCCCCCAGACCACCACCTATTCTGCGGCCGACAAAGCTAATTATGTTGAAATATGATTAAATGTAAATGTAAAAAATAGAAATTAAAGAAAGAACATTCAACAAAAGTATTGTCTGTTATAATATGATTCAAACTGGGATTTAGCAGTAATTTAAAGTTGGCCTAATTGTTGTTTTGCAGTGGATTTGTGTCATATTATGTTGAAAGAAGTAGGCCTATACAAAGGCAAAGTGCAGTAACCAATTGCCGTTGGCCTATTTTGTCAAAATTGTGTTCATACTGAAAATTATATTCATAACACTTCCTTTATCTTGTGACAAAGAGTTATGGTCTAAATGTGCCCCGTTTTACAAATATTGCTATGTCAAATTTGCATAACTATAATATCCAACCCAATACCAAGGCTTTAAGGCATTTTTTTTCTCAGTTTCATTGTTGGTAGCCTACTGCTGTTTACCTTTGTAGGGCAGTTTAACCTAATGTCAGCCTAAGCAATTTCGGCAACTTTGGCAGCATCACAGATGTGGCAACATGCCCGTTCTATGTTAGCCTGGGAAATCCTCAGCTTGCACAATTGTTAACCTAACGTCAGCAAGTAATTTCGGCAACTTTGGCAGCATCACAGATGTGGCAACATGCCCGTTCTATGTTAGCCTGGGAAATCCTCAGCTTGCACAATCGTTTCGATCTGAAAGACAATCTCACTTGTGATTAGGATTGATGCTGGTAATCAGGCAAGACTATGTTGGAATAGCCTAAGTATTAACACCTAGCGTGATAAAGGTATGTACATAAATGCCTGTGAAATCAATTTATTGCCTGGTCGTGGGAGGGTATGGGTCGTCCCACGCCTCACATATCCGTAGATATACAACAATAAGAATGGAACATATCCGTGAGAGTATCCACATCAAATACGTGAAGCATGGATCATAATCAGGTGAGAATACAGCATCCGGATTTGTCTCATGTCGATACTGTCCCATTCTGGGATTCGGATATGCTCCGTAGGCCTATATGACAATTGACACCAACGTATCCGGAGCGTATCTATCAAAATATCTCCGTATATTGTAAAATACAGAAAGAACAGAAATATCTTCATACAAACATCCCTGGAAACAGAGCATTTTTGCCCAGTGCTGATGACTAATTTTAACCTTTGATCTGATGACTAATTATGACTCATTTTAACATTTGATGATGACTCATTCTCAAGGTAAACTATATATTCTCTGCTGCAACTCTTGTCAAAGAGAAGAAGTTGAAGAGGACTTAATCATTCAACAGTCATAGTTTGCTTGTGGAGGAAGGTAACTATCAGTTCAAAACTCTGTATCAGTATTCGTCACAATTTGATCAAAAGTAATTGTCTCAATATATGAATTCCTATTGATGTTTCATCAGAAGTGTGTTGGTGTAATGTAACCAGGGTTGCCAGATGAGGCTGACAATTTCCAGCCCAAAAAATGCTCAAAACCCGCTTAGAAGCACAAAATCCTGACCAATTCTATTGATTTCTATGGCAAAAATTGGGCGTTTTTTTCTGCTAAATGACATTTTTTTCTGCATATGGCGATCCTTAGCAGCCCAATTGGGCGGGAAACAGCCCAATCTGGCAACACTGAATGTAACATTTGTAATGAAACACAAGTGATTATGTGTCTTCTCTGCATTCATAGTTTGCTTGTGGAGGAAAGACCTCAAAGCAATCTCTCTATTGCTCTGTAATCGTATGGCTGTTTTATCAGGACTGTTCATGCTGCATTTCATATGAAAGTGAATTTGTGTCCTCTTCAGGTTCGTCTTTTGCTAGCTGAGGGAGGATGACGCTCCTTTTCGTTCTGCTGGTGATTGTCCCTTTGGCCTTGCCTGCTGAAGGGATCATCTCTGTCTCCAATGGGGGCAGATGGGGCAGTTGGGGCAATATGGTCTCTTGTCCTCATGGCTACCAGGCATTTGGCTTCCGCCTGAAGGTGAGCTGTATATTGTATGGGGGATGCAATAGCACTTATTAATTCTATTTTTCTACGCTGTGTTGCAAAAAAACCCCAATGTTATTGTGCATGTGTTCAGAGTAAATTGTACATGTGAATAACAGCAACACTAGGCATTCTATTCTATTCTATGCTATTCTATTCTATGATTATGTACATGTAATATTGGCTTTTCACGGTTGTTGGCACAGGTTGAACACAAGCAGGGAAGAGGTGATGATACGGCACTCAATTCCATCCAACTTCACTGCAGACTCGTGAGCAACTACCATGACCGGATAACCATCGAATCGTCTGGAGGAGCGTAAGTTTAGGACTATAAGTCCCATATATAAGGTGACGAGACTGGTCAAAAACATCAACATTTGAAGTTCAGAATATTGTACATTACTTGAACAAAGACGATCACTAAGTGATTCCCCACTGACTCTCAATAATGTCTCTATCATACTTTATTTGAAGGGGCCTACTCATAAGGGTGGTCATGTACAGTAACTGTCACAAGAATGGCTTGACAGATTATTCATGGTCATGGCTGTTGTTGTAAGGCAGTGTTTCTCAAACTTTTTAAGACCGAGGACCACTTTGTGCCCCCGCAAAAATGTTCAGGGACCACCTGTCAACTGAATTGACAGTTGACGGGTGCTAATTTGACACTGTTAATTTCGATGCAGATCTACTTTTTATTCATATTACAAGGCTGTCTTATTGTGGTGACAATATAACTTCAGCTATGTTTAGATTTGTAATGATGTTACAAATATGGCAGTAGCAATGTATTTAGCATATGGGCTCCCTTTCCATTCCATACATTTTCCCACATGAATGACTTACAGACGCTCGCCAACTAGTGGACACTCCATAGGAACTGCAGTATGCATGCAAAGCTAACTGGCTACAATGGGAACCAATCAGTGTGAACATTCTCCCTGTTAGAGATTCTCTGGTAGTGTGACGTTGTTGTCACGGTACCCGTGGCATGCCTGTCTCAAAATCTACACCATAATGAAAAATGCTGTTCAAATGAACTGGGTGTGAGAATGTCTTTCATCACGGAATGCAAGCAGTTGATTGAAATCTGAATACAGTACGTAAAACGATTTTTCGCATGAAAAGTGTTTCCTACAACACTCATCCGGACCGCTCTATCAAAAAGTTGCATTTGGGGTTTTCTGACAGCGGACCGTGGAAGTGGTCGCGAGAGTCATCGTTCACTTACTAATTCACATAACCATCCGCTGACTCGGGACAGTAATTAATTCAACTTTTAATCCTACCTGGATCCCCTTTAATACCCACGATTGAAAATATAGCACAATGTATGCCCGCCTTTCGTTACCAATACCACATCTTGTTACTTTTCTCCAATTATATTGATACATTCCCTCTTTGGCAAACTGGTGGACCTGTGGCAGGTGCGGCCCCCTCGGCTGCAGCCATAGCTAGCCTGTGGGGCCCCCTCTGCTGCAGCCATAGCTAGCCTGTGGGGACCCCTAGGCTGCAGCCATAGCTAGCCTGTGGGGACCCCTAGGCTGCAGCCATAGCTAGCCTGTGGGGACCCCTAGGCTGCAGCCATAGCTAGCCTGTGGGGCCCCTATGCTGCAGTCATAGCTAGCCTGTGCATTAATCCGGACCTGATAATATGGTACTTTTAGACCCTATTCAACCCAATTCTGTGTGTAACCTGTTGGGTGAATTAAGACAAAAAAACCCTACTCAATCCTACTTTGCCAAATTCTCTTATTTCCTTTTACAGATGGGGAAGCTGGACAGCTTACCAGTCATGTGGCCATTCAGGATACCTCAGTTCCTTCAAGCTCCGTGTTGAAAGTCCCCAAGGACGGGGGGATGACACCGCTGCCAACAACATCATGTTCCGCTGCTCCGACGACAGTGTCCTGACAGGGAACGGCATGAGCTGGGGCAGTTGGGGCGAATGGAGC
>NC_085862.1:25208928-25258876 GCF_034702125.1 Engraulis encrasicolus | reverse complement strand
AAAGAGGGAATATGTCGCTAAGCTAGTGAAAGTCAATGGATCCGTGTAGCATTGTAGCATGTTACACGTATCCATTGACTTTCACTAGCTTAGCGACATGCCCCAAAATAGTGGCTTACCCCTTTAATAGAATAAATTGAAAAATTCTTGAGGGCCCCAAACATAGTTCAAACGCCAAAGGACTCGGGCCAGGAATCAAACCCTGGTCAGCCGCATGTCAGGTGAGTGCCCTACCGGATGGCCACGACAGGGCCGATTCTACTTTAAATTACAGTTCCTTGTGTAGCATCTACTGCACATGGAGGAACATGTAATATTATGTACTCAAACTGTGCATCCCTCGTTCAAACCGAATAGATAGGCCCACATACGGTTATCATGCATCACACTGTGTTGGTGTTTCAAATGATTTGTTGAAACTAGAGTGAATAAAGTACAAATTGTACATATCATTTACAGATAATGTGCATGATACAATTACTTTCTTTGTGTGCTTCATAAAATGTTTATAGTTTTTTTTTATTCTATTTTCCAAGGTCAAATGTATATGCATTTTATATGTAAATTCACACAAATATACACATTTTCTATTTCAATTGTGGATGTATCAAAGGTATTCTAGAGTGGCCTTCTATATTTACTTATATGAAATCGAAAGCAAAGAGATGCCTCACCCATGAAAGGGGGTACCCCCCAATGGCTCCCCAAGGGAGCGGACGGGCGGGACGGTATCATGCTCAGGGTACCTGAGTCATGTAGGAGGATGGGGGAGAACACTGGTTAATTACTCTCTCTCTCCCTTTCAGGAGTAAACAATGCATGGCATATACAGCATTATATTATGTAATATATATAAGATTTACTGCTGAGGCAATGTACAATTCTTATAAGTTCTTTACCATTTTTTCCCCGTATGGGTTTGTTCTTCTACGTTGGTAAGGATTAATTTCATGTGACATTTGTAAAGATACTCTATGACGGACTGTTTTCATATACAGCTTTTGCAGTTGCAACCAAGACAATGTATATTTATTTTCACTGTCATATTAAAATCTTGTAGATTTCATGAAACATTGTGTATGATTTTAGTCCATGTACTGTACATCCTTTCCATATGAGCATCTGCAGATTTGACAATGATGTTCTCTGGGTGGATGGGGCTGCAGTCGAACGTGTAAACAGGGAAGTATAGAGGCTCAACAAACACCCCTATGATCAGTGTCCATTCTTTTCCTTGGAAGTAATTGCATTGACTTCAATAAATATTGAGTGCCAGTCCAAGGGATATAAAAGTAATGCTGCTGCCAACTCTTGTCAAAGATCTGAAGAAGCTGAAGAGGACTCAACAGGATCATTCAACAGTCATAATTTGCTTGTTGAGGAAGGTAACTATCTCAAAACTCTGTATCAGTATTTGTCACAGTTTGATCAAAAAGTAACCATATGGCTATTTAATCAGGACTGTTCATGCTGCATTTCATGTGAAAGTGAATTTGTGTCCTCTTCAGGTTCATCTTTGGCTAGCTGAGGGAGGATGTCACTCCTTTTCGTTCTGCTGGTGATTGTCCCTTTGGCCTTGCCTGCTGAGGGGGCAGACATACAGTGCCCTCCATTATTATTGGCACCCCTGGTTGAGATGTGTTTTTTAGCTTCCAATTATTATTATTTTTTTCTAAATAATATGGGACCTTAATGGAAAAAAAGAGAAAAATCCAACCTTCAATACAAGTGCATTTATTCAGTGGGGAAAAAAATCCCACATAAAGAAATAATTATTTGACATCAAATAATGTGTGTCACAATTATTAGCACCCCTGTTGTTAATATTTTGTACAACCCCCTTTTGCCAACAAAACAGCACCTAATCTTCTCCTATAATGTTTCACAAGATGGGAAAAGACAGAAAGAGGGATCTTCAGCCATTCCTCTTTGCAGAATCTCTCTAAATCATCCAGAGACCTAGGTCCTCTCCTCTGTACTCTCCTCTTCAGCTCACCCCACAGGTTCTCAATGGGGTTGAGGTCTGGGGACTGAGATGGCCATGGGAGGAGATTGATTTTGTGTCTGGAGAACCATTTCTGTGTAGATTTGGCCATATGTTTAGGGTCATTGTCTTGCTGAAAGACACAGTGACGGCCCATCTTCAGCTTTCGGGCAGAGGGCAACAGATTTTGATTTAAAATGTCCTGGTAATTCAAAGCATTCATGATGCCATGCACCCTAACAAGCTTCCCAGGGCCTTTGGAAGCGAAACAGCCCCACAGCATCACTGACCCACCCCCATACTTCACAGTGGGTATGAGGTGCTTTTCAGCATGCGCATCTTTCGTGGCACGCCAGACCCACTTAGAGTGTTTGTTGCCAAAAAGCTCAATCTTGGCCTCATCTGACCAAAGCACACGGTCCCAGTTGAAGCCCCAATACCGCTTGGCGAACTCCAGACGTTTGCGTTTATGATTGTGGGTGAGGAAAGGTTTTCTCCGTGCATGCCTCCCAAACAGCTTGTTGGCGTGTACACAGCGCCTGATGGTTGATTTGGAGACTTTGTGACCCCAGGATGCTACCATTTGTTGTAATTCTGTAACAGTGAGCCTTGGAGATCTTTTGATTTCTCTTACCATCCTCCTCACTGTGCGTGGTGGCAAAATAAACTTGGGTCCTCGTCCAGGCTTGTTTACCACTGTTCCAGTTGTTTTGAACTTCTTAATTATTCCTCTCACAGTGGATATGGGCAGCTGCAGTTGAGTGGCAATCTTCTTATAGCCTCTGCCTGACCTGTGAAGGTCGGCGCACATCTGCCTCACTTGTATGCTGTGTTCCTTTGTCTTTCCCATGTTTAAGAGTGGATAAGAGAAATGGCCTCGGTGTCACATCATATTTATACCCCAGGGAAACAGGAAGTGATGAATTACTAATTAAATGTTCCTACATACTCTGGTAAACTTTGTAAACTACTGTAGAAATGACAGAAATGCTTCAATTATATTTATTTCCTGGGAATTGTTAACGGTGCCAATAATTGTGGAACAGGTGATTTAATGAAAAATAATTATTTTTTAGTCAGGGATTTTTTTTATTTTCCTACAATTCATTTGAGTTGAAGGCTACATTTTCCTAACATTTTCAGTGTGACAGTATTCTTCTGCAATAAACATTAAATTTATTTTAAGGCTTTTAACACATCTCAACCAGGGGTGCCAATAATTATGGAGGGCACTGTATCTGTCTCCAATGGGGGCAGATGGGGCAGTTTGGGCAGGATGGTCTCATGTCCCAGTGGCTGCCGGGCATATGGCTTCAGTCTGAAGGTGAGCTACTGTATGTTGTATGGGGGATGCAATAGTACTTATTCATTCTATTTTTCTATGCTCTGTTGCGGAAAAAAATACAATCTCATTGTGCATGTGTTCAGAGTAAATTGTATATGTGAATAACAGCAACAAAAGGCATTCTATTCTATTCTATTCTATTCTATTCGATTCTATTCTATTCTATTCTATTCTATTGTGCTCTATTCTATTCCATTGTATTGTGCTCTATTCTATTCTATTCTATTCTATTCTATTGTGCTCTATTCCAGGGGTTCCCAAACTTTACCATGACAAGGTCCCTACATGACAAGGCCGATAGATTCCAGCCAAGGCCCCCTTACGTGGGTCGTGTCACACTGTTTTTTCTTTGCACTCTCTTTCACAACCATAGTGTAAGGCCTGTGAGGCAGAGTCCCACTATGATATAATATCAATAGGAATAGGAATAGGAATACAGTGTTTCCAATACATTGAAGAAACTATGGCGGCCCGCCATAGTTTAAATTTGGCCGCCATAGTTTCCGAAAATATAAAAAAAAAATTATTATTATTTTTTTTTAACGATTTCCGTGTTTGTTAAAAGCGATTTCAATTACGATTTCCTTCGCATTTTCCTCCTGGAGTAAATACATCCTATAGAGAAAACCACAAGTGCTTGAAAGAGAGAGGGATCAAAAGCCTTGTCAAGTTGTTGTAGTTAACTTGGGTTTGGGAGCAATAAAAAAAAAACCTTCCGAGAAGGGACAGTTGGGATGAGTTTACTAACACTCCCCAGGCTTTGTTTTACCGTTGTAATGAGTTAGGTGACAGGCCTTCATTGACAAGGCAGAGGAGACATCGGGCTGCATATAGAAATGAATGTGTAATGAATGTGAATATAGACATAAATGTGTAATATGTTGTTCAGCCCTTTCACTGGGAGGAATTTTGAAAAACTGGCCCTGTGACCAGCACTCCCCAGGTCAAAAAAATGTGTACTTAAGTGTACTTTAAATATATTTAATTTTCTGAAAGTATATTTTAAGTACACTCTACTTATCAAGTACAGTACTTAAGTATGGTATTTAAAAATATACTTATAGTTAAGTGTATTTTAAATATATTTTAAAATAATTTGTATTATTAAAGTTATGTACTTAAATATAGTTTTATAAAATATACTGTTAGTGTATTGTACTTTAAATGTATTTTAAGTATATTTGTATTTTAAAAGTAATGTGCTAAGTGTAGTATTGTCAAATATAGTATTAGTGTATTATATTTTAAATGTATTTCAAGTATATTTGTATTTTAAAAGTAATGTGCTAAAGTGTAGCATTATAAAGTATACTATTAGTGTATTATACTTTAAGTGTATTTTAAGTATCTTTGCATTTTAAAAGTTATGTACTTAAGTGTAGTATTATAAAGTACACTATTAATGTATTGTATTTAAATGTATTGTAAGTACATTTGTATTTTAAAAGTAATGTGCTAAAGTGTAGTATTGTCAAATATACTATTAGTATATTGTATTTTAAGTCTAATTTAAGTACATTTGTATTTTAAAAGTAATGTGCTAAAGTGTAGCATTATACAGTATACTGTTAGTGTATTATATTTTAAGTGTATTTTAAGTATCTTTGTATTTTAAAAGTTATGTACTTAAGTGTAGTATTATAAAATACACTATTAGTGTATTGTATTTAAATGTATTGTTAGTACAATTGTATTTTAAAAGTCATGTACTTAAGTGTAGTGTTATGAAATACACTATTATTGTATTGTATTTAAATATATTTTAAGTACATTTGTATTTTAAAAGTAATGGGCTTAAGTGTGGTATTGTTAATTATACTAGTAGTATATTCAATTTTAAGTCTATTTAAAGTACATTTGTATTTTAAAAGTAATGTGTTAACGTGTAGTATTATAAAATACACTATTAGTGTATTGTATTTAAATGTATTGTAAATACATTTGTATTTTTAAAGTAATGTGCTAAAGTGTGGTATTGTTAAATATACTATTAGTATATTCTATTCAAATGTATTTTAAGTACATTTGTATTTTAAAAGTAATGTGCTAAAGTGTAGCATTATAAAGTATACTATTAGTGTATTATATTTTAAGTGTATTTTAAGTATCTTTGTATTTTAAAAGTTATGTACTTAAATGTAGTATTATAAAATACACTATTAGTGTATTGTATTTAAATGTATTGTAAGTACATTTGTATTTTTAAAGTAATGTGCTTAAGTGTGGTACTGTTAAATATACTTTTAGTATATTCAATTTTAAGTCTATTTTAAGTACATTTGTATTTTAAAAGTAATGTGTTAAAGTGTAGTATTATAAAATACACTATTAGTGTATTGTATTTAAATGTATTGTAAATACATTTGTATTTTTAAAGTAATGTGCTAAAGTGTGGTATTGTTAAATATACTATTAGTATATTCCATTTAAAGTCTATTTTAAGTACATTTGTATTTTAAAAGTAATGTGCTAAAGTGTTTTATTAATAAATACACTATTAGTGTATTGTATTTGTAGAATTTTCTTGAATTTGTTCTTCTCTTTCCATTTCGATTAGTGGTATATTTTCTTCATCCATGAATCAATAAAGATGGCAGCAAACACTACTGAGAGTTCCTTTGAGTTGAAGTGTATATTTTTCTTCATAAAATCATTTTCATTACAGCAGCGGCAGCTGAAGTGAACCGTGCCGCATTCACTTCACAACTGAACATCGGGATACAATAAACTCTCATTTCCTGTAGCGTCCACATGTGTCATAGTAAAAGTCCTTGTTATGACACTGACATATCACATACAAGTGAAGACATTTACATGGCCGCATAATGGCAGAAAATAACAGTAAAATAATCAGAAATAATATTCACATGAGAACATAACTTAACACGCCCCCTTGTTCTCATCTTCATAAACCCATATAGGCCTACAATAATGTAGACCCTACTGGAACTTAATTTCCAAACAGGACATTCTTAAACTGAAGGATCCTAACTTTAGTTACAGATTTTGTCAGTATGTCTGCGACCATGGTTTCTGTAGGACAGTACTTAATATTTATTCTTCCTGCCCTCAGTACATCACGGATAAAGTGGTATTTCACATCAATGTGTTTACACCTTGACCTATGCACTGGATTTTTACTCAGTGCTATTGCTCCTTGATTGTCACCATAAATTGTTGTGCAATAATACACATTCGAATCCAAGTCATTCATTAGCTGCATTAGGTATAAGCTTTCCTGAGTTGTGTTAGCTAAACCAATATATTCAGCTTCACAGGTGGACAGTGCCACTGTCGGTTGTTTCTTGGACTTCCAAGAGATAGCAGGGCCTTGTTTTGTCAGACTAAAGCAGTAACCTGTGGTACTACGTCTATCCTCTACTGAGGATGCCCAGTCAGAATCACTGAATGCTGTCAGACTTAAGGCCTCGTCAGATTTCTTGAAGCACAACTCGTAGTGGGAAGTACCTTTCAAGTATCTTAGAACATGTTTGGCTGCTACTAAGTCTTGTACAGTAGGTCTCGCTAAGGATTGTGACAGTTTGCTGACAATCCAACTGATGTCAGGCCTGGTGCATGTCATTGCATAGATCAAGCTTCCAACAATTTCTCTGTAATCCTTGGGGTTTTCCAACTCTGTGTTATTTTCTTCCATATTTTTGTTACACTCCATTTTCAGCTCATTTGGGCTAGCTCTAGGCTTACAATCAGACATCCCAAACCTTTCCAGCATTTTTACAATGTACTTTTCCTGGCTCATTTTGATTTCTTCTTCTTTCTGTTCAAACCGAATACCCAGAAAGTTTGATATTTGACCAAGATCTTTCATGTTAAATTGGGACTTCATGGCTTCTTTAAATCTGGTCAGCTGATCTTCACTGCTTGCTGCAATGATCAAGTCATCTACCCAGATGATTACTATGATTGTGTCACTTCCAGTCTGCTTCTTGTAAACACAGTGATCAACCTGATTTCTCTCAAAATCATTCTGTTCCAAGTGATCGTTTAATAATCTGTACCAATTCCTCCCAGATTGTTTGAGGCCATATAGGGACTTTTTCAGCTTGCAAACTAATTTCCCACCTGTATTTGACAGCTCTTCGAAACCCTCTGGTTGATCTAAGTATATCTCTTCATCAATGGGAGCATGTAGATATGCTGTTTTCACATCCATCTGATGTACAGAAAAGTCATTCTGTACAGCTATCTGCATCAGTGCACGTACTGACGTGAGATTTGCTGTAGGAGCAAATGTTTCATGGTAATCTATTCCCTCTGTTTGTTTGTACCCTTTTGCGACATACCTCGCTTTGTAAATGTTTCCAGTATCTGCATTTTCTTTTAAAGCATAGACCCATCTTCCCCCCACTGTGTTTTTATCCTTTGGCAAAGTCACCAGTTCAAATGTGTCGTTTTCTTTCAGTGAAGACATCTCTTCCTTCATAGCCTGTTCCCACCTAGAGGCTTCAGGTGACATGATGGCCTCCCTATATGTTTGAGGAAGTCCAAACACTGCCCTGTAACAAGAATCAACATTCGCATTGGTCATCTTATCTTTGGAGCATGTTATGTAATCTTCTAAGTATTTTGGGGCTCTCCTTTCCCTTTCTGAATGGTATCGTTGTTGTGTTTCTGTTGATGTCTCTGCAGTATTTTTACTATTTTCATCCATTTCTATCTCTGTGCCGTCATCCTCTTTTGATTTGTCTTTGTCACCTGTGTTTGTCACCTCATTGTCTGTATCTATGACCTGGCCCTCACTTTGTGATTTCTCATTTTTGTTTTCACATGTTATCTCTGTGTATTTTGGGAGCTCATAGTCACCATCGTCAGTTTGGGTCTCTTGTTCCACACTGCTCTTTGTGATGAATTTCACTAATCTGTGTTTTGAAACCTTTCTGGTTTGAGGGTGGTAGACCAGATACGCAGGGCTGTTTCTGCTATAGCCCACAAAAATTCCCTTGTCACCTCTCGAATCCAATTTGCTGTGGTCCTGCCTGTACGCATAGCAGTCGGACCCAAAAACCCACATTTTTGAGAGGTCAGGCTTCTTCCCTGTTAACAGGAAGTATGGGGTATTTTGTGTCCTGCCATTAAAGCACCGATTTCGAATGTGTGCTGCAGTTTGGACGGCGTAGGGCCACAGAGTTTTAGGTAACTCCTTCTCTAGTAGAAGGCACCTCCCCATTTCAAAAATGGTTCGCCACTGTCTCTCGGCTGTACCATTCTGATGCGGGGAGTAAGGCGATGATGTCTCATGTCTTATTCCTCTCTCTCGCAGTAGTGACTGGAATTCATTGCCTGTGTACTCTGTGCCGTTATCAGATCTGATGCATTTAACTGCACCATAAGGTGCGGTGTCTGCGAGGAATTTTTCTGTGGCTACAGTAGTGTCGCTTTTATTCTTAAGGAAATAAACAGACACGGCACCGGAATAATCATCTGTGAACGACACTGCATATTTGTACCCCTCGTGAGATATTGGTTCAATAGGGCCAGCTAGATCTGTGTGTACAAGCTCTAGAATTTTCGTAGCTTTAGGGTCAGGCTTCCTGTTCCTGGTGTTTGTGAATTTTCCCTCAGTGCATACATTACAGTCTAGCTTTGTATTGCCAGTAATTTTCATACCATCTACCACTTCAGGTAATTTTAACACATCATCAACATTGCAGTGCCCCATTATCTCATGCCATGTTTTAACATCACAAGTTAGATTGACCTTGTCTGGGGACATCATGTCATTAACAGAGGCACTAATATTGTGTTTGAGGTGGTTTACCGTTTTCAGGTAGTACAGCCGTTCGTGCACTTCAATGTTGAACACTCGCCCATCTCTGTCTATCAGTTCATTCTGTCCTTCTTTGAAGATCACGTTGGCCCCGTCCTTGGTCGCTGCTTGCACGGAGATGATGCTCTGGGGGTATGTTGGTATGAACAGGGCCTTCTTCAGAGTGACTGTGACGTTTCTTCCTCGCACGTCCTGCAGCTGCACCTCTGCGTCTCCTCTTCTCAACGCGACGTTGTTCATCCTCGTTCCATCCGCCAGTTCCATGTAGTGGGAGCTTGGGTTGAAGCCGTCTTCAAATCGTGTGAAACAGTTCATGTCCGTCAGGATGTGGGAGGTTGCTCCACAGTCCACCATCAGTCCAAGATTTTTGCTGTTCTCGGGGAAGGTTGTGTGACTGACAGTAAACACAAAAGTCTTTTCTTCTTTGTCAGGTTTTTGTCTTTCAGCTGTTTGTTTTGCGTCATCTTTGTGTTGGTCTCTGTTTCTGCATGTCTCGTCGTTGTGTGTAGAGCTTCTATGGTAACTGCACCAGTTGCCACGGTCCTGTCTTTCTGCTGTTTGCCTCGCCTCATCTTTGAATTTTTCCCTTCTGCACGTCTCGTTGCTGTGCGTTGAACTCTTGTGGTAACTGCACCACTTCGACGCCCCCTTCTGTCGGCAGTCGCGAGCTACGTGACCTCGGCCTCCACACCCGTAGCACGTGACTGTTGAGACATCCACTTTCATCACGTTGTCAGCTTTGGTTTTACTGTCAAACTTTTCTGTTTCTTCGTAGCTTCTTAAGTTGCTTTTGAACTGTGTGAATGTGATTTCTTCAGTACTCTGTGCTGTATGAATGGCGAAAGGTTTGTAAGATTCTGGCAAGCCTTTTAGAATCATGGCTATAATTAGTCCATCACTGATCACTTCTTTTGCATTTCTCAGGGAAGTCACTGCTTTCTCAGCTCTGATAATGTAGTCTGTCGCCGACTCGTTGTCAGCTTTCTTTAACGACGTTAATTCCGTGTACAGGGCTATGATTCTGGGCTTACCCTGGCTGGCGTAATGATCTTGTAGTATCTGTAGAGCCTTTCGACCGTCATCTGTGGCATCGTGCATGACGAGAGATAAACTCTTATCGTCAAGGAACTGAATCAATTCAGCGTAGCATTCCTCATTCTTTTCTCTGTCGACATTTTCTTCTTTAGACAGTATTGTGTCTTTCAAACCCAGCATTCTCAAGTGTCCAAGGAATTTTACTTCCCACAGTTCGTATTTGTTTTCGTCTCCGTTGAAAACTAACCTGTCCCATTTTCCTCCTGGCGTTTTGGCGCGCCTGGGCCCATAACCTGTAGGGTTTTCTTGAATTTGTTCTTCTCTTTCCATTTCGATTAGGAATATATTTTCTTCATCCATTAATCAATAAAGACGGCAGCAAACATTACCATGATTTTCTTTGAGTTGAAGTGTATTTATTGTCCTTCATATAAAAACATTTTTGTTACATCGCAGCTGAAGTGAACCGTGCCGCATTCACGTCACAACTGAACATTGGGATACAATAAACTCCAATTTCCTGTAGCGTCCACATGTGTCATAGTAAAAGTCCTTGTTATGACACCAACATATCACATACAAGTGAAGACATTTACATGGCCGCATAATGGCAGAAAATAACAGAAAAATAATCAGAAATAATATTCACATGAGAACATAACTTAACAGTATTTAAATGTATCGTAAATACATTTGTATTTTTAAAGTAATGTGCTTAAGTGTGGTATTGTTAAATATACTATTAGTATATTCTATTTTAAGTCTATTTTAAGTACATTTATATTTTAAAAGTAATGTGTTAAAGTGTAGTGTTATAAAATACACTATTAGTGTATTGTATTTAAATGTATTTTAAGTACATTTGTATTTTTAAAGTAATGTGCTAAAGATTGTTTTTAGAAAATACACTATTAGTGTTGTGTATTTAAATGTATTGTAACTATATTTACAAAATAAATAAACTAATTACTGGCCAAAGTACAGTCATTTTCCTAGCAAAAAATGTCTATATCTGGAACATGGACAAGAACCTCAATTTATGATGATGATGAATGACTCCCCTTTTTCCAGCATGAATTTTGGAAATAAACTACAAAAAATCATACACAGTACACCATTATAGTAATGTATGGTATTAGAAAATGTACTGCTAGTTTAATGTATTAAACTTTGTTCTTAAAAAATGTACTCAAACATAGTGTTAGAAAATATACATTATCAGTTATATATACCTAAACTTTATTTTACGACCTTTACAAATATGCATATTTTTTTGCATACTTACTATATTGCCTTTTTGACACTAATATTAATTGTCTTTAATGAAATGTACTCACTTATAAAGATTTTATGTTATTTTTCTTGTTGTCTTGAACCACTTCAAGTGTATTTTAAGTGTATTTGTATTTTTAAAGTAATGTGCTTAAGTGTTGCATTTGAAAACATACTGTTAGTGTAGTATATTTTAAGTGTATTTTAAGTGTATTTGTATTTTAAAAGTAATGTGCTAAAGTTTGGTATTAGAAAGAATATTTGAAACGTACTTAAAGTTAAGTATGATTTTAGTATATTAAGTACACTTGTACAAAGTTTGATTTTTAGTACCAAAAAGTCAACTTAAAATGTGTTAAAGCTCTACTTAATTATATTTCAAGTGTATTTAAGTATACTATAAGTTGTCCCAAAATAACATTCTTTAAATACACACTTTTGAAGTATATTTTAAATACAAAAATACATACTTATTAAGTATATTAAGTACACTTTTTTCACCTGGGTACTTTTTAAACCATCATTTTAGTGTATTTTAACCTAGGCTTATTTATTCATTATGCTTTGTAACATTAAATAACCTTCCACCTTCCATTTTGTTAATGTATTTTCATGGTAAAAACACCATATTGAAGAGCACAAACAGATCTTAAAAAGGCATGTAAGGCCTTACCTATTAAACTTTTAAGCACAATACTGAAGTCTGTACTTAAGTTGTGTTATTAGTGTATTAAGTGCACTTTAAGTGTACTTTTTGGTGCACAAATTAAACATGTAAAAGTGTCTTTAATTCGATAAAAGCATACCACCACCAATGATTTCTAAGTATTATAATTAAGTATATAAAAGTATACTTAAAGTGTACTACTCAAGACTATTACTTAAACAAGGTAATGGTGCCTGTTGAAAAGAGCAGGTAATTGTGGTCTAGTGGTTACAGTGCAGGTCTGTAGATCAGTGAATTGTCGGTTCAAATCCCGATTGAGGCAGTGGTTGTTGTCTGAAGTGAAGGTGAAAGGAAGGTTCATGTGAATGGCTGATGGTTGTGAACAAGACAATGTACAATGGAAATGAGTAACTGGGGATTACATTAATGTTTTTTTCATATACTTTTGAAATATATTTAAAGTGTACTTAAAATAAATATATTTGAAATGTGCTTAAAGTAAAATCTACTTGTAGTATACTTAAAATACATTTAGAGTCAATACACTTAAAATGTACTTAAAGCGATTTTTGTGAATATATTTGAAATGTACTTAAAGTAAGTATGTTTTTAGTATATTAAGTACACTTGTACAAAGTTTGATTTTAGTACAAAAAAGTCAACTTAAAATGTGATTAAGCTCTACTTAATTATATTTCAAGTGTATTTAAGTATACTATAAGTTGTCCCAAAATAACACAACTTAAGTATGTACTTCTGCAGTATACTATAAAGTACTTTCTCATGACATTGAAATAGATTTCTAATGTACTTAAAATGTGCTTATCCGCATGCTAAAGTTCACATTAAACACATTTTAAAGTGACTTGGTTAGTATACTTATAATGTACTTAAAGTTAAATATATTTTTAGTATATTAAGTACACTTGTACAAAGTTTGATTTTAGTACAAAAAAGTCAACTTAAAATGTGATTAAACTCTACTTAATTATATGTCAAGTGTATTTAAGTATACTATAAGTTGTCCCAAAATAACACAACTTAAGTATGTACTTCTGCAGTATACTATAAAGTACTTTCTCATGACGTTAAAATAGATTTCTAATGTACTTAAAATGCACTTATCCACATGCTAAAGTTCACATTAAACACATTTTAAAGTGATTTGGTTAGTATACTTATAATGTACTTAAAATTAAGTATGTTTTTAGTATACTAAGTACACTTGTACAAAGTTTGATTTTAGTACAAAAAAGTCAACTTAAAATGTGATTAAGCTCTACTTAATTATATTTCAAGTGTATTTAAGTATACTATAAGTTGTCCCAAAATAACACAACTTAAGTATGTACTTCTGCAGTATACTATAAAGTACTTTCTCATGACGTTAAAATAGATTTCTAATGTACTTAAAATGCACTTATCCGCATGCTAAAGTAAACATTAAACACATTTTAAAATGACTTGGTTAGTATACTTATAATGTACTTAAAGTTAAATATATTTTTAGTATATTAAGTACACTTATACAAAGTTTAATTTTAGTACAAAAAAAGTCAACTTAAAATGTGTTTAAGCTCTACTTAATTATATTTCAAGTACATTTAAGTATACTATAAGTTGTCCCAAAATAACATTCTTTAAATACACTCTTTTGAAGTACACTTTAAATACAATAAAACGTACTTATTAAGTATATATTAAGTACACTTTTTTTTTACTTGGGCCCTCATGTAGAATGTGTACGCCTATGTGTGTGTGGGGAAAAGGCATAGCCTACCCTTAGACCCTTTTTGTTTATGCGTTAACAATTTCATAGCAATCTTAAATTCTTATCTCTGCTCCTATTTTATTGTTATTATTTTTTTCATTACATAGACCCCTGCATGTGTATTATGTAGCCTTATTTCTCAAAATATAAATGGCTGAAATGTAGGCGTAGGCCTATAGTTTCTCCATGCGCCAATGTCATACTGTACTCATTGTTTTGCCATTTTGCATTTACAAAGAAAGGCCCGTGAAAAGACCCCCCCCACCCCCCCCCCCCCCCCCCGGCTGCCCCCATAGTTTCCAAAATTTCTGTGGGAAACACTGGAATAGGAATAGGAATTGCTTAGCTTATTTTTGTTTTACTTTGTTATTGTTGTTATTCAGTTCATTTAATAATTTCCTGTCATCATGCCGCGGCCCCCCTAGCACCTCCTCAGGGCCCCCACTTTGAAAACCACTGCTCTATTCTATGATGATGTACTATAATATTGTTTTTTCATGATTGTTGGCTCAGGTGGAAGGCGGACAGGGATTAGGAGATGATACAGCACTCAATGCCATCCGACTTATCTGCAGACATGATAACCTGATTGGTCTGAGCGTCATCGAATCGTCTGGAGGACGGTAGGTTTAGGACCATGAGTCTAATATATAAGGTGACGAGACTGGTCAAAAACATTTGAAGTTCATACCGTTAATATATAATATATAATAGATATTGAGAATCGAAGGGATAAATCATCATTGTAGTATCTAAATATGGGGTCGCTAGTTCTATTCATAGCCTATTATACGATTCCGCCATCTGGCGGCTTTTCACCGCTCAAATATCCTACCTAAGTTAAGCGCTAACATGATGAATGTAACTCCCGCCCGCCATAGAATCGCCGTAACATTGAATGCGTAGAGCAGCGCACTCGTTACGGCCCATCCCCACACAGCTAAATTCCGCTATGCTCTCATTGACTTTGAATGGGGAAGATATCGCGCTTGACGGCGAAGAGATCCTGCTGCGGGACGCGATTTGATATTGGCAAGTTCAAGTATATCATGCAAATTAGATGGTCCAACCAATCAGATGGGTGTATGGGTAGTAAGGCCGGTAGTTTCAATTTTTTTTTAGAAAAACATGGCGGCGATTTCAGTGACTTCCAACCTCAGGTTTTTGCTTAATTTAAATATCCTAAATGCTTATTAATGGCATGACTACCCCGGATTGATGTAAAAATGCACCACAAACTTATTTGACACAAATAGGCTAGGCTACCCCATTGACATTTGATCACTCAATGTTTTAAGCTAACTGGTTAAGGTAACGCTAGCATTTTACTGTATATTAGACTACTTCTTGTACTTCTATAACAATATAACGGGGCTTAAATGTTATCTAGGACCAAAACACAATCGCCATGTAGATACTGTGTTGTGATCGTTCGCCATTTGCTATCTAGCCGGGTCTGCCTGCTCTCTACCATGAGAGACTGACAGGGCCGCAAGGTTTGAAAGGTGGGTAGGAAGCGTTGCTAGCCCCGGATGGAAGTATCAGTGACCGCGCCCCCAGCGTGATATTCCCCTTGGCAAAAACCGTCTGGCAGTTTGCTGTGTGGGGACTAGGTGTTAGTGCTGTTCATAATTACTACCTCATCAGCTAACTTCACATATCTGATCAGAGACCTGTTCATGTAGGAGGGGAGTCATCGAGCCACTGCCTTCGGTTTCAAATTCAGCCTAAGTGATTCCCCACTGACTCCCAATAATGTCTCCAAAATCAATACAGTAGCTATGTCCATTGTAACAGTGTAGTCCCCTATCATGAGCAATTCTGGGTAATACTTCATTTGAAGGGGTCTACTCAAAAGGGTGGTCACTGGTCATGTAACTGACTGATGTTTTCCCCCTTTGGCACATTGGTGACCCTGTGGCAGGTGGGGCCCCCTAGGCTGCAGCCATAGCTAGCCTGTGGGGCCCCCTAGGCTGCAGCCATAGCTAGCATGTGCATTAATCCGGCCCTGGTAATATGGCACCTAAGGCAGGCTCCACACTAGAGCGTGGCGGAACGGCAGGGAGACGATTGAGGTCTTTCTGCTTAGTTTCGGCCGGTGTGTTCTACTCTGCCTTTCACACCGACATTCCAGTTCAAAATCCCCCCCACAGCCAAAGATAGTGTGCTACTTTGCCATTCATTTGAATGGGACAACGCCGGTCACTGCCGTTTTGCTTCCGTCCAGCGACGCTTCACCACTTTGGTGTGAAAGTGGCCTTAGACCCTATTCACCTTAAGTGTTACCCAATTCTGTGTCTAACCTGTTGGGTGAACGAAGACAAAAAAAATAGTCAGTACTACTTTGCCTAATTCACTGGTTTGTTTTTAAAGATGGGGAAGCTGGACAGATTACCAGTTATGTGGCGGTGGTGTACTGAGTTCCTTCAGGCTCCGCGTCGAACGTCCCCAAGGACGGGGGGATGACACCGCTGCCAACAACATCATGTTCCGCTGCTCCGACGACAGTGTCCTGACAGGGAACGGCATGAGCTGGGGCAGTTGGGGCGAATGGAGCGGTTCATGTCCCAGGGGCATCTGTGGCATACAGACCAAGGTGGAGGGACGACAGGGCAAGAGGGATGACACAGCTCTCAACGACGTTCAATTCGAATGCTGTTAATGAATCCATATACAGAGGTGTCATGTTCAATGAAGGAACATCTTGCAGTTTAGCTTTTCGGGTTTGTAAATGAGTAGTCGCCTGTCATTCACTGTCATTTTTAATATCTGATAAACTGACTGGTTCTGATGTGAGACGTGAATGAAGAGCACGAAGCATTACTCACTGTCTTGAGTTTGCTTTGCATCACACACATACTTCCTCTCTTCCTCGTGTGTCATGAGTTTAGGGGAAAAAACAATAATAATAATAACCCTTTTTTCATTATCCAACTGCTTTGCATACACATTCAAAATGCTAACACCTTGAGTATTGACACTGGACCAGAATGTCAGTGGGTTTATGGTATTGACATGACATTACATCCGAGGGTGGCGTGGCATTAACAGCAGCTCACTGAGAATAACAGGTCTCTATCTCCACAAACATTCCTTTCCTTGCCTTGTTAGTTATCAGCTTCTTCCTATCTGCTCACTTCTTTGGACACGAGGACATGACAGGACTAATGTGAATGATGCTTTTCCAAGTGAGAGAGAGAGAGAGGGAGAGAGAGAGAGAGAGAGAGAGAGAGAGAGAGAGAGAGAGAGAGAGAGAGAGAGAGAGAGATAGACATAGATTCGGTGTCATCCCCCCGTCCTTGGGGACTTTCAACACGGAGCTTGAAGGAGCTGAGGAATCCTTTTAGCCACATGTCTGGTAAAAAAAAAACAAGATAGGTTAAGTAGTATTGTGACAGGTGGCTGTGCAGGATACCTTCGCTGCTTCAATCTCCATGTCGAACCTCCCCGAGGGCGGAGGGATGACACAGCTGCCAACAACATCATGTTCCGCTGCACCGGCGGCAGAGTCCTGACGGGCCAGATACGGCCCTGAATGTTGTCCGGTTCAGATGCTGTTGATTAAAGGTACACTGTGCAGGAAATTGTCAAAAAAGGTACTGTACTGCAACTATGCTGCTCATTGAAACTGGGCTGCCTATTGCCAAATTTGATATTTACATGAACGTGTACTAAGTAATAAACAAATATTTTCTAGTATTATCCAAGTAGAGTCATTTGTGCAGCTAAAAATGGCTATTTTGGGAAATTCAAAATGGCGGACCATGGAGAAGATCCCCCTTTTCGTATATGAAAAGTGCAATTTTTCCAGATACAGTATATACTTAGAATTTGATGGTGGTGGTAAGTATTCATGAAAAATGTAACATTAGTGAGTGGGCAGCATGAATTCTGGAAATAAACAACTAAAAATCTCACACAGTGTCCCTTTAAAGGGTAACTTCAACCAATTTCAACATGCAGTTGTAATGCTCACACTACCCTGGACTTTTTTTCAGCCTTTTCCAAGACCCTGGTCATTGCAATGGGGGCAGGTGTTTGTTTACATTAAAAAAAACATCTTGAGTTATTCCCAATAGCATCCAAAAGGTTATGCAACATCAGCAAACAACTAGCAAGTGATACCATTTGGGGTAATATTTGGAGTAGGCCTATGTTTTTTAATGTAAACAGACTCTACCACCATTACAAAAGCTCAGATCTCGGAAAGGGCTGAGCTGAAAAATGCAGCATCAACGGGTACGGACAAGTCAACAGTAGCGTGAGCAATACAGCAGCATATTGAAATTGGCAGAAGTCATCCTTTAAAGCATCAACACAACGATGTTGCGGTCACTGAAGAAACACCTCAATCTAAACTGCAAGTTTACCGTTCCAGTTGCTCAGTCATTGGTAGAATCCGCTGACAAGTTACATTAACTGGTTCTAAATGGGTGTTGACTAAAATGTGAACTTAAAATACGAATAAAGAGTCTGAAGCATTACTCAATGAGTTGTGTTTACTATGCAAAGCGTGCGCGCGCACACACACAAACACACACACACACACACACACACACACACACACACACACACACACAGACACTGTTGTAACTTTTTTATTAACCCACATTGCTAATTAAGATTATTAGCTGGGCCAATAAAATAAGTCCATAACCCAATTTAATTAATAAGACTTAATCTGGGCTATTGCCTGTTGCACAAGGATAACCATTCTACCCGCTATCTGACTCGTGTATGTTTACCATTTACCAATTAATACCTAAGTACTTGTATTATTGTTATTACCATTACATACTTAGTTATTATTTAGTTCATTGGCCTCAATCAGCCATAAGCATACATTACCCATCTTTGTGCAGGAGAACAGTGAAGGAAGCAGCCATAAAGTCACTCAGGAGAAGGAGTCCATTTGCCAAGAGATTACCAATTTATTGTACATTGCAAGTGAGAGAGCATAGTAACTACGTTATTACAGTTACCCATAGCATAACCCAAGTTCCTAACCATGGTGGCCAAATGCCCCATGTGTCCCAATAGCATAGCATAGCGACCTGCTAGCACCAGGCTATGCTGCCCAAATGGCAGCAGCCACCCAGCGTATCCCCAAAGCTCTCGCCCCAGCTCTCTCTAAGTGTGAGAACGGCTTGTTCTGAGCCAGAGCACGAAGCCCTGCTCGAACCTAACCTCACCTATCCTTACCGCAACCGTTCTCCTGAACTGCATCTGAGAACAGTATTTAAACCCCACAAGTGTATTACATCATGTAACAAACATGGTCAAACATCAGTGCAGAACTCAGTACAAGAATACACCCAGGTGAAAAAGTGGTTCAATTTAGTACAATAAAAGCATGACTGAAGTGTACTTAGCATGTTAAAAGTGCACTCGTGCTTTTTGTGCTAAGAAAAAGTATGTTTACAACATGCTTATTTAAAGTGTACTTAAAATTAGATGTAATTAAGTTGCTCTCAAAGAAAGTACACTTAGCGAACCATACTTCAAGTGGACTTCGAAGATGTTTGGCTAAAGTGTATTTAGAGGAATATACTAATAGTGTTCTAATAGTGAACTTACTTAAAGTGTATTTTTAATAACATATTGCAATTGTACTTTTTTAAAGTGCAATATGATTACACTTCACCCAAATGTCTTCGAAGTGTGATTTTCTATAGTGCGCTTTAAAGTAAATCGCTTTAACATATTGCAAGTACACTTTTTCTAAGTGCACCATGATTGTACTTCACCCAAATATCTTCAAAGTGTGCTTACACAAAGTGCATTTACCCATCATGCACCATCATGCATGTCCCATCATGCAATGCACTTCTTGGAGCTAAATTTCTCAAACAGAAAGCCATTTATCTTGAAGGAATATTTTTGGTTTGCATGAAAATATTACTCATTGTTATATTCTGTGTTTATTGTAGGGGTTTTTAAAATTTAAAGTGGTACACAAAAAATGACCATGTTCCCACCGTCATTATGATGGTCACGTATATGTTCTGGTATATATAGGCTCACACTTCCCATGATATTATGGTGGGAGGTAAGTTGGACCTAGTTGTTCAAACAAAGTATAGAGGGTCATCATTAATGGTCAATTCAAACGATCAACTGTAGGAAGATGGAGCAAGATTGAAATCTCTGTAACAATGCAATGATTGTAAATGTCAGTTGTGCTAGGCATGCATACTGTAACACTACTGTGAAATGTGGGTGTGTACAAGCTCTGAGGAATAGCATGGATTGTAGTATTACATTTACAGTATATGTCATGTACTTGGGAGTGTACTTTAAATATACTTCAAGCATACCTGTTATATATTTACAATACTTAATATGATATACTTTTTACAGACTAAAAATGTTCCAATGTAGTCCAAAGAAGCATGAAGTTAATATACTTTTATTGAACTTCTAGTAACAATAAAATGTTATAGAAGTGTACTCAAGCACACTCTTAATGCCATACGAATGCATGAAAAGCGTTTTTGGAGCATACTTTCAAAAGTATGCTTGTAGTACACTTAAAGCTGTCCGAAAGCGGTGCCAATTTAGCATCCTCAGTGTGCTGCAAGTGTGCTGAAGTACTGCTTTAATAGTGCTTCAGCGCACTAATAGTGCAATGAAGCGCACTTTAAATCGCCGAAAATAGTACACTTTGTACTAAGTACGGTCAAAAAAAGTACACTTTAAGTATATGGGTTTTTCACATGGGCATACACAAATATGGTCAATTCAGCCTCTAACTGACTAAGTCAAATATGGCGATGGTCACTCCATGGGCCTACCCAACTCACTAACTCCAGCCCAAGTGACTGTGTGACAATCGACACCTCTATAGCTAAGCTTACGACAGGGCAGCTGTCTTCTGGACTCAGCTAGGCCCCAGCATTCTATTGCTGGCAGAGAAGCACATTTGAGAGTAGCCTAAAACATCTCTAAAATGAAGGTATTCTTCATGTGAAGATATTATGTTAATTTCCAATAAATAATTGTAAATATTAATGAAGAAATGTTGGCTCAACTTCGACAACACACACACACGCACACACACACACATACACACAGACACCAATACCAATTTGCGGGTCCAAGGCAAAATACATACATGAATTATTTTTGCTGCCTCCATGGCATTGTCCATGGGAGCCTTTAGAGGGCAGATTTGGTGGCTGAAAGTGAAGTGAAAGTCAAAAACTCAAACTCCCATTGTCATTGTGACAGCACTCCTCAGCACACAAGTGAACACTGCACACAACCGAATTGCATTTATGCCTCACCTTTGCAAGGGGAGCAGCCCACAATGGCGCTCGAAAGAGTGCAGTGTGACGGGATGGTACCATGGTCTTTTTCGACCATTATTGATAGGACAGTGTGAGAGGTGGGCAGGAAGTGAATTGGAAGAGAGATGGGAAGGGGTCGGCAAAGGCCGCATAGCAGGCAAGTGCCCTACCGGTTGGCCACGGCAGGGACCACAGTCTCTGTTTTATGACAATATGAACCAGGGTTACATAAGGCGGGGAGTAGAGTTCCCCCACCAGGATTCAAACCAGACCCTTCTGGGGTATCTCTAAGGACCAAACCAAAAAGCAACGGCTTTTGGGCTGGTGTGACAGTCAGAGCACACACACAACCCTGGTGATGGCCACTCCACTCTATCGATGAGTGACTATTTACCATTTCATATTTTGGCGGCCATGATCTCTGGCTTGGCATGTACAAAGTGAAACCGTGAAAGCCCAACTGGGAAACTGAAACTCCCATTGTTATTGTGACACAGCACTCCACAGCACACATGTGTTCATTGCACACTGCACACAATGAAATTGCATTTATGCCTCACCCGTGCAAGGGGGCAGCCCCCAATGGCGCCCCAAGGGAGTAGTGCTGCAGGACGGTACCTTTGGGAGTCTGACACTCTAACCGCTTACCCATGAATGCCATAGTAAAGTAAATCCACTGTGAGATGTTATAAGCTATTACATGGTCAGTCTTCACCTCTGTATAAGTAATGGACAGTGGATACACAGTCAACGGGACTACATCACCAGTATGTTTCATACAGCGAGACACATCATATTTAGGGGCATTCATGACTTGCTCTGGGACAACATGTGCTTATTGTAGATGCATTGCAAAAGGCAAAGTCAGCCATGGATGAGATTCTTTCACAGGCTTCCTACTGGCATGGGGTGGGACTGGCAAGATGATCATGGCCAGGGCGGAATTAATGCACAGGCTAGAGATGGATACAGCCTAGGGGCTCCACCTGTACCCAACCTGTACCCCCCCCCCCCCCCCCCCCCACACACACACACACACAAACACACACACAACCAAAGGAGGTGGAATCTATATAATTGGAGAAATGTAAGAAGATATGGTATTGATAATTTAGTCTGCCATATCTGGTAGAGTTTTAAATCTTATAAATAATAGTCTTGGGTTGGAATTATGACGATGTGTATTTAAATTTGTTATGAAATGTGCCCTCTACAGCAACCTGTAGCCTACGGGCCGCAGGCCTTCTTAACCCGGCCCTGATCATGGCAGTTCATAGCCTGGGAACACCCATACTTCCTTATGTTCTACACAATTGTTTCGATCTCACTTGTGATTAGGCCTGGTGGTAACCAGGCAAGGCAGTTCATGTCTATGGCAGTTCCTGACTACTTGCAGGAAGAGTAAGTTGTTAAAGGAGAACTTCTGGCAATTTCAATAAGCTGCTGTATTGCTCACGCTTCCCTTGACTTGTCAGTACCCGATGATGTTACTTTGTTATAAATAAGTAAATAAAAATATAAGGTTTAGGGAGAGGAAAAGGGCACAGGCGGGTCATCGCATATAGGCAGTCATGGGTAAGCAGTTAGGGCATCAGACTTATTCCCAAAGGTTTCCGATTCGACTCCTGACCTGCCAGGTTGGTGGACAGAGTATTAAAGCAGTGCTCTCCCCCATCCTCCCATATAGGGCGCCATTGGGGGATGCCACCTTGCACAGGTCAGGCCTAAATGCAATTTTGTTGAGCGCTGTGTCACAACGACAATGGGATTTGGAGTTCCTCAGGTGGACTATCACTTTCAGATCCAACGCTTTGCCGTTGAGTTCTACTTGTCTTCATTTATCTATGTGAATCGGATATGCACATGTACACATGTACACACACAGGTAGACTGTAGCACTGTTGGGTTATCAAGTGGCGAATGTGTCATTGTCTTATCTTGAATCTCTTGAATACACACATCATGCATCTCTGAGTCGACTGACAAAACAGTGAGATATATCTAAAACCCTTCTGTAATGTGATGACACAACATAATCTGATCAGTATCTATTCTTAACCAATATTTTATTAAAGTGTGTTTTCTTGGAAGAAGTTGCATTTACTTAAACAAATATTGTCTGTGTGCCACAAGGGATATAAAGGTAATGGTGCTGCCAACTCTGGTCAAAGCTCTGAAGAAGTTGAAGAGGACTCATCATTCAACAGTCATAGTTTGCTTGTGGAGCACGGTAACTATCAATTCAAACCTCTGTATCGTAAAAAGTAATTGTTTCAATACATGAATTCCTATGGATGTTTTTTTCAGGAGTAACATTTGTAATGAAACACAAGTGATTATGTGTCTTCTCTGCATTCATAGTTTGCTTGTGGAGGAAGGACGTCAAAATAATCTATTTCTCTGTAATCCTGTGGCTGTTTAATCAGGACTGTTCATGCTGAATTTCATGTGAATGTGAATTTGTATCCTCTTCAGGTTTATCTTTTGCTAGCTGAGGGAGGATGTCACTCCTTTTCGTTCTGCTGGTGATTGTCCCATTGGCCTTTCCTCCTGTGGGGTCAATATCTGTGTCCAATGGGGGCAGATGGGGCAGTTGGGGCAGGACGGTCTCATGTCCCAGTGGCTACCGGGCATTTGGCTTCAGTCTGAAGGTGAGCTACTGTACAGTACATTGTATGGGGGATGCAATAGTACTTATTTATTATATTTTTCTATGTTATGTGCTCTATTCTTTTCTTTTCTTTTCTATTCTATTCTATTCTATTCTATTCTATTCTATTCTTTTCTTTTCTTTTCTATTCTATTCTATTCTATTCTATTCTATGACAATGTACATGTAATATTGCCTTTTCATGGTTGTTGGCACAGGTGGAGGGCAGACAGGGAGGAGGAGATGATACGGCACTCAATGGCATCAGACTTCTCTGCAGACACGTGAACAACTACAGCGCCCGGCGCATCATCGCATCGTCTGAAGGACGGTAGGTTTGGTACCGCAAGTCCTATATACTGTACGTAGCCTATCTGGTGACGAGACTGGTCAAAAACATTAACATTTGAAGTCCAGAATACATTGCTTTAACTAAGACAATGACCAAGTGTTGAATTATGACTACTTAACTTATTATGACTTATAATAATGACTAAGTGTAATTAACTCCTGATAATGTCTCCGAAACCAATACAGAGGTATGTCCATTGTAACAGTGCAGTCCTCTATCCGGGTCTACTCATAATGGTGGTCATGTAACTGTCACAAGACTGACATCACACATTATTGAAGTTTATGGCTGTTTTTGTAAGATGTCATTAGGTTTTAGACATGTAAAGTGGACATTGTTTGGGTGTCATGACATTCCAAAATCCCAATGACATATTGTGACAACAGTCACAAACATCTACAATGTCATTCTAATGGCACCCTTATGTAGACTCTATTCAGCTAAAGTGTTACCCAATACTGTTTCTAACTGTTGGGTGAACTAAGACAAAATATACACTCAGAGTGCACACCTCAAGAAAGCTGTTTGATAGAACATTTGACTATGTTAAAAAAAATGTCAAGTCTTTCTGCCTTGTTTTTGTGGAGTTTTGCCCTATCCTGCAGTGGTGAAGAATCTTTTTTTAAAAAATCCTTCAAAATCCTTGCATAACTGTTTGAGTTATCCTTCTGCCAGAAAGACAAAGAAACACAGGCAAACAAACCAACGTGACCAAAAACACAACCTCCTTGCCAGAGGTAACTAGTACTAAATACTACTTTACCTCTCTGGGTTGTTTTTAAAGATGGGGACGCTGGACATCTTACCGGACTTGTGGCTGTGCCGGATACCTTCGCTCCTTCAGGCTCCGCGTCGAACGTCCCCAAGGCTGGGGGGATGACACCGCTGCCAATAACATCATGTTCCGCTGCACCGACGGCAGACTCCTGACTGGTGCTGGGCTCACCTGGGGCAGTTGGGGCGGTTGGAGCAGCTCATGTACCAGGGGCATCTGTGGCATCCGGACCAAGATAGAGCGACCACAGGGCTGGGGGGATGACACGGCTCTCAATAGCGTCATATTCAGATGTTGTTAATGAATCCATATACAGTGGTGACGTGTTCTCTGAAAGAACATCTCACAGTTTACCGTGTGGGGTTTGTAAATGAGTAGTGGTCTAATTCACTGTCATTTGTAATCTCTGATAAACAGACTGGTTCTGATGTGAGACGTCACCTGCCATGAATAAAGAGCATGAAGTATTACTCACTGTGCTGAATTTGCTATGCATCACACACACTTCCTTGCCTCTCTCTCTCTCACACACACACACACAGACTTGTCATTCCATTTAAAAAAGGCACCCATTTGTGGTGGTGTGTCATGAATTAAAAAAAAAAAACTAACGACAGCAAAAATACTTAACAACTCCTCCGCATTAAATAAAAATACTAATGCCTTGAGTATTCTGCCCTACCAAGCTTAAGTGCAGTAACATTGAAACTGATACAAAGGCCTTCAAAGTCTTGATATAAGGTTCAGGGCTATTCAAATGGCGGCCCTGGAGCCAGATGCGGCCCTTGGATGGCAAGGTTCTGGCCCCCCAAAATGTCTGACAAAAAAGAAAATATATAGGCCTTTGTGTGTTATCTGTGGCCGTGCATAATTTGCAACAACCAACACTTCAGGTAGGGGATATCACTCCTATGCATTCACATGATAGTGAAATCTTATTTAAAACAATCCACATAAATAGGCCATCATAAGGTTACTAAGAAATAGAGAAGCAAATATCTGTCCTGTCTGGAAAGCTAACTGACATGCTGACATGCTGAGGGTAGCCAAAGCCATCATGTCTCCTCAAGCAAAGAAAAGGAGAAAGCATGAGAGCACTGAAAGAAAAGTGAAAAGGCACCAACCAGCAAGAACAGGTAGAGGGGGCGACATATGGTGCAGGGGTGGAAATGTAGGCCCAATGTTATGTATACAAATCAATTAATTGCTATAGTCTACTAAAAAAAGATTACACAAAACATGCATTTTTTGTGCTCTTGTGCACTCTTGTGCCTCTGATACAGAGGGGACCCAGTGACACAAGAAAATAAGGAGACCAGGCAGTTCAACTGCCGCTATCCAAACCAATGCACTATAGAACTCCCCAACCCCTGCGGTATGTGTTAGGCCGCATAAGGTGCTCATTGCCAATTCGTAACAGGGGTAATCAGTTGTCGCAGTTACAGCTAAAAGATTCTAAGGACACCCCTCCTAAATGTCAATGCCTACCTTCTTGATGACCATCCACGGGCTGCTGCTTCGCCTATTAAAAACACCCAAAGAAACGAAAAAAACAAAAAAAACAAAAAAAACAAAGAGATAACGAAAAAGAAACAGGGCCACCCCAACCAACCCACTATGATTGGAACTATTTTAATTTTGATTCAAGTTATGAACGGGTACATTTTCATGGTGATATGTATAAGCTCAAATATAGGGTCTACCTCACCTGCACAATACTGTATAATTAACCAGCCTATTACAGCTGTTGATGCTTTCTATGGCTTATTAAATTATTTGTTTAAATGTTCTTTATACTGTATATTCAGAATTGTTATGACCAAGAGCTTGAGCCTTTATTCTGCATTCTAGTACATTTTTGCTTTATGAATGTATGCAAATCCCCTATATAAATCTTTAAATGCCGTTTTCTCAAAATCAGTGTTTTTTTTCATGTTTAGGTACACATTTCTCTGTGTATGTTGAACCTAGGTACACCATACTTTCCATCTTCACACATAGCATTGTGATGAAGACATGTTCGCATGGATGTCTTGTCTTTATAAATTGGCCATATTTATGGGTCATTTTACCTGGAAATCATGGCAAAAATAGGGTTTTTAAGGCCTTGGAAAGTATATTTTGATTTCCCAGGTCATAAAAGCAGATATCCTAAAATACATTTGAGGATTTTTTTTTGTCATTTTATATATGAACAAAATTTAAAAATGATGTTTGGTCCTAGCTTCATCACAGTTAAAAATTCATGCACCAGAAATATATGCAAAATCGCGCATATTTAATTGCATAATTGAATATGCAAATTTCAAAAACTTGTAATACATATTTTTTTCAATACTGATGTATGTAATCAACTGGTAAAGTTTCATAATGATCCCTTGAATTTAAAATGTTTACCCTATTCACCTGCCACGTCTCGCCTTAAAACAGTCCACATAAATAGACCATCATAAGGTTACTAGGAAATAGAAAAGCGAATAGCTGTCCTGTCTGGAAAGCCATTCGCTTGTTTTGCAGCCTAACCTTGGACACTGTGCTGCTCGCCGCTTTGCAGATTCTATGTCCGGCCCCTTTACTGGAAGCCGCCCCCATCCTGCTCCATGACTGAGGTACCCTGAGCATGGTACCGTCCTGCCGCACTGCTCCCTTGGGGTGCCATTGAGGGCTGCCCCCTTTGCACGGCTGAGGCATAAATGCAATTTCGCTGTGTGCAGTGTGCAGTGTTCACTTGTGTGCCGTGGAGTGCTGTGTCACAATGACAATGGGAGTTGGAGTTTCCCAGTTGGGCTTTCACTTTCACTTCACTTCACAAAGCTGGTTCAGGATAAGTTAAGATTCAGTTAAGAGGTAAATCATCTAATACAAGAGCTTTTCTTAGGAAAATGAGGACTCCAGGCTCTTCAATTAGATGATTTACCTCTTAACTTAACCGTAACTTATCCTGAACCAGCTGTGTAGTATAGGCCCCCGAGGGTGGCGTGGCATTAACAGCAGCTCATTGAGAATAACAGGTCTCTATCTCCACAAACATTCCTTTACTTGCCTTGTTATCAGCTTCTTCCTATCTGCTCACTTCTTTAGACACAAGGACATGACAGGACTAATGTGAATGATGCTTTTCCAAGTGAGAGAGAAAGAGAGAGAGAGAGAGAGAGAGAGAGAGAGAGAGAGAGAGAGAGAGAGAACGGGACAGATGTAGGTTTACACAAGATAAAGTCTCATTATTTATGCAACCCCATTTTCGGTGAAATTGTTATTATTTTGGCATGGTGCCGTCATTTTCTTTACACAACAAAACCTTTCAGACAGGACTGATTAGAATAACTGATAGCTGTGTTTTTCCTTTGGGCTCTGGTGAAAACTAGGAGACGAAGAAAGTGGGAAAATAATGGAACAGAAATACCACAGGGGGCTACTTCAGACTTGACTTTCCACGGTAGGCTACTCTCTTCCTGTGGTGGTGCTGGTGATGGTGTGTGTTTCCCATCGTCATCGGTGGATGTACAAAACGACAAAATACAAATACATGATGAATGGTCAAGTGTTTCTGATTGTCAGAGAACTGCAGCAGCTGATGTAAACAGTAAAGTACATTAAATGCAGATCGCAAGTACCAGTGCATACTTGGTCAATCTGGTCAATAAAAATAGCCCCTCTAAACAAATGTGTTTGTCCGATAAAGTAACTGTGGTGAAGTAACAAATGCAATTAAGACTCTCTCTCTCTCTCTCTAAAGTGACTTTTGAGGAAAGAGGCCATTTCTTTTTATATTTCCTCTCACGCGAGGACATCTTGAGAGTTCAGATAGCCTTTGCCTTTGCAGACCGGACCAGTGCCAACAGCCACAGCTGATTGGTCAAACAAGTACGCAGGTGACGTGAGCAGAGGAGTCAGGGTTCACACACTAGAGCAGCAGTTCTCAAAGTGGAGTTCGGAGACCCCCTGGAGGTCCACTGCATTTTGCCAGTGGGTCCCTGTACATTTTTTTTTTAAACAAATGCAATAGATGAACAATGGTACAGCAGAGCGAGTTTAAGCAGATCTCTGATATTTCTCTAACATGTGGTGCGATTTTGAAGGGGTCCTTGGAAATGTGTCTAAGACAGGTTGCTACAGGTTGCTGACACCACCCCCCCCCCCCCCCTCCCCGGAAGGCATTCTTTGCAACAAATTTACATAGATAGTGTCATATTTATGTAGGAGTCTAGGGGCCCCTGGCAGGTGCGGGCCCTAGGCTGCAGCCCTATCTAGCCTGTGGGGGCCTCCTGACAGGTGGGGGCCCGAGGCTGCAGCCATATCTAGCCTGTGCATTAATCCGGTCCTGCCTGCACTACATGGTCAGGAAAAAGACTGATGACCAGAAGTGTTCATACTAGATGGACAGGAAGAGTGCTGATGACCTGTGCGCCCCACCAGACGTACCGCTGCTTCAGTGTGTGTGTGTGTGTGTGTGTGTGTGTGTGTGTGTGTGTGTATTAGTTGACTTTGTATCAGTTGTCGCCTAAACAGAGATGTAAATGTTTCATTTCAGATTTCTGCCCAAATGATCATCTGTGGAACAAGTATCAATAGTTCAGCGACGCAGACCATGTAGCCCTTCCGATTGAGAGAAGGAAAATTACTCATAGCGTTATGTCCAAGACAAGATTTACTGCATACTACCGCATACTGCATATTTCAAATTTGGGGCCCAAAAAAAACGACCGCCTAGAAGTAGCCTACTTCTTGCAAGCTCCAAAAGATCAACAGAGCCTCCTGCCTTGTAGGTCTGAGACAAAAAAAAAATACGAAGCACATTACTTTTGTGAAAATTGTGTTCTGTATTTACACATGTACCAGTACTAACAGGTTACACAACATTATGTGCCCGTTCGTATGGCTTCATCTGCAAGAAGTGCCAGTGCACTAGTAACCTCTGAAACTACAGGCAGCAGTGTTCGATCCTATTTCTTGTCATCAGACCAGGTGATGTCGTAGTCTTTGAATACGGCTTTCAGCTTCTCCACTGACACAGCATGGTCCGCCTTGCCAAAAGCCTGCACACAACAAAGAGGGTAAATCTGAAATTGACTGACTGACTCGCTCGCTTGCTCTCTCTCTCTCGCTCTCTCTCCCTCACATGTCACATTGCATAAACACACACGCACACTCAAACACCTACATTATGAATGGCACTGACACTGCCGAAGAAGGTTCTTGCTTACACGAGTAAGAAACTATAAAAGCAAAAATGTGCTCTTGCTTGGTGAAGTGTATTTTACAATGAAATTTCTGCAAAGAACAACAATATGGGTGTAGGCTACTGAAGTGGAATGACGATAGCCTTCCTGATAGCAACAGTATGTACTTACGGTTGATTCTCCAAAGACGTGCATCTTCTTGTCCGTGTTGTTGTGCTCAATCTTGCCTCCGCCAAGAACTGAACACTCCAGGCCAAGAGCCTCCATTGCAGGCTTCACCTTCTCAAATATGTGGTCTACAGAACAAGTTAAGAATACACACTTAAACAAATAAACAGCTCTTGCCTGGTCAATGTTGTCATGCACAATACGTTTGGATGATTTATTTGGAAACATACAGCATTACACTTCAAAAAGGCACAGGCCTAGGGCCAATGATACATGAATTTAGCAACTATGAATAGGGCCTACACACATTGCACAGTCAAGTGCCTGTGAGTTAGTGGGCGTGACGAGTTACTGTGCAGCCAATGGAGAAGCAGCACCAGCAACCTCTGAAAATAACCTCCGTTCACTTCACTATGACTTTTTCAGCTCTTGGATAGGGTCCGCGTTCGTCCCGCTTTTGGCTGCACACTTTAAACACGTGTGATTATATTTGCAGAAGCACTCATTTGTTGTTGTCACTTGTTTCGTCGGGAAGCTGCATTACAATTCAGAGCATGTAGCAACTTAGCAAGGCACCCACGGGCGAATGAACTTACTGTGGTACTCGGCACTTTTTGTGCCTCTGACAATGTCTTTCGAAGCGTCTCCATCTTTTACTTTTAACCTAACTAAAATGTATTTGAACTTTCCTTCAGGATCTATTTCAACGTCAGGGACTTTGTTCAGAGCTTCCGCCATAATTGTCTGTTTTTTTTCCTATCACCGTCTGCCCTCAATGCGTCATTGGCTGACCAGCACTGACTTGACAGAACAGTGCCATCGACAAGTGCGCACGCGCATTATAGCGGCTTGCGCGCAGCCTTCTGTTACTGTCTATTACTGTACGCAATTTGATCCTATCAGGTCACTTGGTTAAATTAGTAACCTAGCCCCAACCTAGTGCAATTGTTGCTTACATTTAAAGCACCATAGACACTTAAGGCTAAGCATATTTCGCGTAAATTTGTATATTTGTGTGAGGCACACTTGTTGCCTAATGATGTCAAATGTTTGGTCAGAACTAATATCCCATTTTAATAGCCATGTTTTTATCAGGAATACAGAGCCCACGTTTTCTCATTCCAAAATAACATAGGTCTTCATTAAATGACTACATTTTTGTCACCCCTTTTGTTTCTTTATTTAGTCTGAGTGGCAATAGTACTCCATGACACACTGATAACAACCAGCTTCTCCGTGGACAGACCATAGGCCTAGATATAACACACACACACACACAGAGGTCAGGTCACATCTGGTCAGCTGTCCCGCCCCCAGGAAAAGGGGCCTAGAACAGGCCTGGTCGAAGCTGTCGGCGACTCTGCAGAGAGAGAGAGAGAGAGACAGACAGAGAGAGAGAGAGAGAGAGAGAGTCTCCATGGGACAGAGTAGACAACCGGCCCAGTATTGCGAGAGGTAATTAGTCACTCCGCTAGTTACTTTATGCCCGCACTCAGCAGTCTGCAAGAGACTGATAAAGGCGATAAGTCATAATTAGAAGAATTGTGCCGGTCATTGGAATGAATCATGCTGATCCTCAAAATATTTGTTCCTTTTCATTATATCTAACTCTCTCTCTCTCTCTCTCTCTCTCTCTCTCTCTCTCTCTCTCTCTCTCTCTCCCTCCCTCTCTCCCACCCACACCCACGCACACACACACACACACACACACACACACACACACACACACACACACACACACACACACACACACACACACACACACACACACACACACACACACACACACACACACACAGACACAGACAGTCATGCATACATTCGCTATCACACTCCCGCACCCAGTGATCTGTCTGCCTGGCTTTCCTTTCACTTTCCTGTGATTTCCTGTCGGCCTGGCGCGCTCCGCTGTGGACTTTCCCATTAGAGGAGGAGGAGGGTCCAGGAGTTTACTCTAACAGCCAGGCCTTCCGAGAAGCACCACATTCTTCCCTCATTGTTAAATGGCAGACAGCAGTGGTTGTAGACAGACACCCAAACACAACTTCCTCCAAATTGTTTGCATACCATATGAGGAAAAGAAATAGCACTGCCCTTGCATGACAAGTTCCCTTTACATTACATTACGCCTATGCTCTCAGGGAGAGACTTGCACTTCCTGCGCACAGTGACATACAAGGAATATTCTGATTTCAAACAGAATGGAGACAGTATTTGGTTTGCTCTAGAGTCTTGTAAATTTCGGTTTCAGACTGCATTTTCATGCATGAATGTTCCAGATTTTTTTTCAAATGGAATACTACTGACAATATTCCATTTGAAATGGAATGCTCCTGGCATGTACTGCACTCAAGGGCTTAGGGGCAGGGTACAGGCCCTGGAGCAGTGTGGGGTTCGGTGCTTTGTTCAAGGGCACATCAGCCATGGATTAGGGCAGTGGTCTCCAATTATTGTTCCCCAAGGACCAAATTATGTAGCACAAATGAGGCTGAGGGCCTAACAAATCACTCAACCACATGGCCACAAATTTGTTCATTAGTTCCAATCTTATGGCAGGCCAAATACCTGTATATGCCCGGGCCAGATCTGGCCCACGGACAGTGATTCCCAACCAGTGGGTACTGGTACCACAAGGGGTAGTGGAGCACACTAGGTACGTGGGAAAACTTAATAATGTCACATTTGGACACTTAGTCATATTTGGACAGAGGAAGAGATATGAAGCATGAGTGAAGGGGTACTCATAATAGGACAAAAAAACCCAGGGTATGCAACACACAGGAAAAAAGTTGGGGAACACTGGTAGGAGACTACTGTAGTGCACACACACATTCTTTATACTGGTGCAGACTTCAAACCTCTGACCCCCCATTCCCAACACCAAGTCCCTAACCTGTTGTGCAGAGGGCAGACTGTGATAAACTTTAAAACCTTTTAAAATCAAATGGGCAATAGATTGACCATCACTGACCAACCAAATGTTTGAATCTGCAGAGGTTATTTCCCATGAAAATTTCCCAGGAAGCACATTGTAGTCGACGTATTATTGTTGGCATTTGTGTGGGCAGTTGGTGTGGGCAAGTGGACAAGGCCATGTGGACAAGGCCATGTGTTTGATGATTTGATATAATAATGAAAGTCTCAGTTTCTGCTACTGAACAAGCTGCCACAGGAACACCGCTGGACCTGTTGGGACCTATGAAAGAGGAGAGCGCTTGGACCATGTTATCATTAGTACCTCAGATACAGTACTTTACACAGAGGTGTCAAAAGTAAAAGTAAAAGTAAATTTGTGGTGTAATTACAGCACTAGCACATGATATTACAGCACTAGCACATGATACACACCTGTTACTCCATTTACTCCATTGTAACTCATGAGATAGATAGACTGTGATGTTACTGAAAAATATTAAAAAACCCTTCAAGGACCCACCGCAAACTTGATCCAACCAGTGCAAAGTCTGATTAAGACAAGTACACAGGTCTACTTTTTACTCAGACAAGTTACCTATGCTGGAAGGAAACTGTGTTTCTTTTTTTTTACTTTTACTTTTGACACCTCTGACTTTACAGTACATTGCTGTTAACTGAGACTTTAATCCAAAGCAACGTAGTTGTTTAGATAAGATTTCTGGACCAATGTGGGGTTAGGTGCCATGGATCTGGTTGTGATAGACTGTCATAGGCATGTCCATACTACACTGCACAAAGTTTCACTCTTCATAGTAGTAGTATGGCCAGGACAGTGAACTATCTACAACGTTTAGTGAATTCTAACAGGATAGGGGATGACCAGTTAATTTTGAGCATGTCCAACGGTGTGTCAGTGTTTAACCCCTTAAGACACGGCTTTATACATTTGTTGTTACCAGTAATGTAATGACCAAGTCATGGTGCATTACATGTGTTGTGTCATAGCTATGGTAGTTACATTTCAATGACTATTAGGCCTACAGCGTGCCATTGGAGGTACGGCGTGCATTACGGAGCTATGGCAATGATGCACCGTTTCCGTAAGCATTGATTATAGCTTCAACTAGTGGTAGATTGAGGCATTGATTGAGGCAAATCAATGTTCGTTCTTCAAACCCGGCTGTCAGCTGTGTGGCGTGTCCTGAAAATCAACCCCTCTTAGCTTTGGCCCCATGCTCAATGATCTGCATGACATAGTATATATTTTTTTGTAAAATCAACAAAACTGTAGGCCTGTTATATAACCGTACCACCGCTGTACTGAGAAACAGACAAAACACAGATTTGTCTTCAGGCAGGGTGACGGGGGCCACAGGTCTGGTGTCAGGAGTCAGGTGGAGGACAGGGGCCCTCTCCTCTGTGAAAACAATGGGAGATGCTGACCGCTGCAACTGGCAGAAATGTTCCATCGCCTGGAATGTTTCTCTTTCTCACGAAGCTTTAACCTTATATCACCTCACAGGTCTGAGAGCGACGGCGACACCAGTTAAGTGAAGCTAAGGCACGTCTATTTATAAAGCTCTTGGAAAACAATAACCACCCACCACTCACTGACCAATGTGCTGAACAAACATAGGGCAATATAGCAAAAACAAACCCGACCCGAGGGTGATATATCAATGTCCAACAAGTCATGTCAAATTCAAAACAGGTTGTGCAGAACAGGGAGAAGATAAACATGTCCACAAAGTCATGTCAAATTCAACATATTTGTGCAGGTCATCATGCGCAAGATTTGCCATAGCAGGCATTGAGGTCCACAATAGTACTGCACCAGAGGGCTGTTATGTGGTAGTCTTTTTTGTTTTTTGAATGACGCTTTTGATGGAAAGTGAATTGGCAGGTTATGAAATACATGTACGTGTAGTTTCTTCTTCTATATATTTTTCACATTTCAATGTGTTCTTTCCAGTGGAGGTATCATGCCTCTGGACTTGGTGCCTGGTGGGTGCGTAGGTTCCTGTGGGTTAACTAGATGCAGACAAGGAGAACTCGCACACCGCAATGCCGAATGCAATAATTGACTTTGATGGCATATGGAAAAACAAAAAAAGTGCAAGTGCAGTGCAGACGTTTCGGTCACAGTCAGACCATCATCAGTGCATGACATTTCAATGTGCACATTCCTAGAGGAATATGTCAATTGCCTTTCAGTGCACAAACACAGACTGTTCTACTCATCACCTGACAAAAGGATCACTCCATTTGAGAGTGCATTCAGTGTTTCCTCCAGCACTTTATAGCTACGGGACACCTTTAAACAAACACTATGAAAAGATAAAGACATTGTTTTCTGAATGTAATTTCTGAGTTAGCTTTCAAATATTTTACAAGATAGGCCTACTACATATATTTATTTTGGGAGGATTTATATACAGTATTTTCATATGAAACGGCATAACATAGCCTTTGTTGGTTACGGGTCCAGACTAACACATTTCCATTGGCATTCATTATCTACCTGTCATTGTGAAGTTATTTCTAAGGAGTATTTTTCCAAGGAAGAGCGTGTTCTCGTTCCTACCTTGCAAAGTGTAATCATTCTGAGGTTATGAGTCAGGTGCAATCTGGCAGGGCTCTGTGTGCGTATACGTGCATGGACTTGTTTTTATCTCTTTCTACTGTCAATTTGGTTTTGAACTAGAAGCACTCAGATAGAGCAGACCTCCGCCAAGGAAGCTGCTTGATAGAACATTTTACTATGTTACACCGTCTCTGCCTACTTTTGTGGAGTTAGGAACTGGAATGTTTTGCTCTGGCCCGCAATTCAATTCGTCTAGATTTATAGGCAAGTAATGGTGAAGAATCTTTAAAAAGGTCCTGGTTCTGGTTCGGGATCCAGATCACCAGATTTTAATCACTTGTTCCTTGGGCCATTACCAACAACTCCACAAAGTTTTGTTCAAGTCGGATGATTAGTTTTTGAGTTATCCTGCTGACAAACCCAGCCCAAATCCATTGATTGGTTTTTGAATTATCCTGCTGACAGAATCTTTAAAAAGGTCCTGGTTCTGGTTCGTGATCCAGATCACCAGATTTTAATCACTTGTTCCTTGGGCCATTACCAACAACTCCACAAAGTTTCGTTCAAGTCAGATGATTAGTTTTTGAGTTATCCTGCTGACAATCAGACAGACAAATAGACAAACCAACACGACCAAAAACATTACCTCCTTGGCGGAGGTAATTACACATTTCCAACTTTGGTTTAGTGTGGACAAAGTCAGGCATCATTGGCTTTTGATGCAATACATTACATGAGTTAGAATTTGGAATGCAGCATAGTGGATGTGATTGATTACTGTTTTTGCGTAAACTGCCAGGGAGTCTCGTTCCAAGGAAGGTCTGAGTTATAAACTCACTCCTGTGCTACAGAATTGAGGCAGTCTGATTCTACTGGGCCAAGTAAAGTACATCATTGCACTTCCGTTTCTTATCTGTTTTATCCCCAATTCCAGATGGAATTGCTCATTTCCAATGACACTTTAAGGTTGACAAAGTTAAGCATTATTGATGATGATGATGAGGCAATGCATTAAAAGAGTTAATGTTGGAGAATACAGGAAGAGAAACGGCAGCAGAAGTAATGTATATCTCTCATTGTAGCCTTGTGCATGCATTTGCTTTACCAGCTATAAACAAACAAACAAACAAACAAACAAATTAACCAATTGAAAACATATTCATCTTCATTTGTGGTCACAATGCTGATATCAGAGGAACAATTGAAAGTACATAGGCTACATGTGGGAAGGGCACTGCACTGTCTAGCCCGCTGTGTTACTTTTCTAAGCTTTTGTGGTATCGGATGCGATGCCATGTTATGGTTTGGGGTGCCTTGAAATTTTTCATGAATTGAAAGGGTGCCTCGCCTAAAAAAAGGTTGAGAAACACTGGTCTGGTCAAAGTTGGCTATCCTGTCCATTTCCAAATGAAATTGGAGCTTTTCAAATGGCTCGAAGACACATTAGCACTCTCATTGGCTCCGACTAGATAAAGGGATACAAGGTAGAATTAAAGGTTAATTAATTACTGTCCCAAGTTGGCTGATGAGTAAATGAGTCAAAAGTAAGTGAACAGTGACTCTTCCAACCACTTTTGTGGTCTGCTGTCAGAATTCCCCACATGTAACTTTTGGCTGATGGAGCCAAACGAGCGCCATGTAAAATAACTACTCGTAGGAAAAACAGACTTCACGTGCTACAGGAGACACATTGCCATTTGTATTCATTGTTGGTACTCAGGGATGAAAACGTTCACACCATGAGGGGAGTTAAACAGCATTTTTTTTTTTTAAATATGACTGTGTAGATTTTGAGACAGACATGTCGTGGGCTCCATGCAAACTCAGCCAAATTGCATAGAGCAGCTTTACAGTTTTTCTCGATTGTTTACACATAGTTTCTGGTACTTCACACACAATTCTGGAAACACCTCACCCATTTCCCCAACTCCCCAAACCAGTATCACTGAACTATAAGCACAATTCCTTCTTCACACTCAAATTTCAGTTCAACAACACACCTTTCCCGAAACACTACACACAATTCTCTGGATTTGGCCCAAATTTTCATGAAGAAAAGTGCTGGTTTTCTCATGTAACACTCAGAATACTAAAATCAATTGCCATCACATTGGCAAACTCCTTTCATACCTGTTTACAATCTGCAATCATCACCCCATTAGGACACACATTGCATGCTATTGATGAAAATAAGAGTGGATGCATTGAGAACACACATTTTTTTTTGTTTTTGATCTCCAAAATGTGTAATACAAGAGATTACTTCCATGTGGTTACACATTACTTTTTTCAATGTCAGAACAATATGTAAAATAAATTATTTGCCACACATCTGTGTGCTCTGAGTCTAATTTCAGTATTTTACAACCCTCTTCAGTAAATGGAACACTGAGCAAAATAAGGTCTACTGTGCGTCATGCTGAGTGTAGTGTTTTACCATCTGCACAATACTGTTCAATGGTTCATATGAGTGTGAATAAAAATAATGCTTGAGTTTGAATTTTGAGAACAAAATTGCCTTTTTAGAAGAGAGTACATTGTTATGTGACAAGGCGTTCATTTTTTCAGGAGAAGTGAAGGGTTCAAGTCAAGTCAAGTAGGTTTTATTGTCAATTTCTTTACATGCACTGGTCATACAAAGAATTTGAAATTACATTTCTTGCTTTCCCATACAGACATAGACTAATTAAGGTAAGGACATAGACAGTATAGACATAGACAGTACTTATACATGGACTTAAGACAGTATGGACATAGACAGTGCTCATACAGACATTTAAAGTGCAAGACTGGACAACAGAAGACTTGTAGAGGACATACATTAAGAGGTATTTGTTGTGTTTTTGTGCTTTTCCTAAAAAAAAGTCCTTTATAGCGTTCTGACATGGTAATAGTAGCATTTTGAAGAAAATAAATATAAAAAGGTCTGTCAAGTACACCAGCAGCAGTGTGTGTGTGTGTGTGTGTGTGTGTGTGTGTGTGTGTGTGTGTGTGTGTGTGTGTGTGTGTGTGTGTGTGTGTGTGTGTGTGTGTGTGTGTGTGTATGTGTATGTGTTTAGTGCAGGTAGAAGGTGCGGTGTGCGTCTTGTGTGTGTGTTCGTGTGTCTGTGTGTGTGTGTGTGTGTGTGTGTGTGTGTGTGTGTGTGTGTGTGTGTGTGTGTGTGTGTCAGTGTGTGTATGTTTGGGTTTAGTGCAGAAAGTGCAGTGTGCTTGTGTGTGTGTGTGTGTGTGTGTGTGTGTGTGTGTAGTGTGTGTGTGTGTGTGGTGTGTGTGTGTGTGTGTGTGTGTGTGTGTGTGTGTGTGTGTGTGTGTGTGCATGTTTTGAGTTAGTGCAGGTTGAAAGTTCAGTCACAAGTATAGTAGTGCAGGTGGAATGTTCAGTCGCAGATATGGTGGTGGGGGATGGGGGGGGGGTTGTCAGTGGCCTTGCTGGCTAGAGGCTGACAGTGGGGGGTGGGGGTTGTCAGTGGCCTTGCTGGCTAGAGGCTGACAGTGGAGGGAGAGTGGGTTGAGTGTTCAGCATCTTGATCGCTTGGTGCATTGTGCTGCTCGCCAGCCGGGTGGTACGGGAACGGAGGCGCCTGTACCTCTTTCCAGAGGGCAGGAGGCTGAACAGTTTGTGTGCAGGGTGGCTTGTGTCTTTGATGATCATCAGTGCTTTCCGGGTGAGGCGTGTGGTGTAAATGTCCTGCAGGGAGGGGAGTGGTACTCCAATGATCTTCTTCGCTGTGTTCACAACACGCTGGAGTGTCTTCCTGTTTTTCTCCGTGCAGCTTCCTCCCCACACTGTGATGCAGTTGGACACGACGCTCTCTATGGTTCCTCTGTAGAATGTTGTCATGATGGAGGGTGTAGCACTTGCCTTCTTTAGTTTGCGCAGGAAGTAGAGACGCTGATGGGCCTTCTTCGCCAGTGATGTAGTGTTGGTGGTCCAAGAGAGGTCGTCGCTGATGTGCACTCCAAGGAACTTGGTTCTGCCCATTGTGTGTGAGTTTTTGGATTTTTGAGAATTCGAGACATGATTCAAGAAATCATGTGTACTGTGTAAGCAATAAAATGTAAGTCTGAGGAACGAATGATCTGATTTATTTTCCACCAATAGGAAAGACATTGGATGCATTTGGGTTGACCCAGTAAATTACAGCCCCTGTTATACATCAGCTGTTACCAGAATGACAATGACCAAGTTGTAATGTATTACTAAAGGCCCTGAGTACTGTCATAGTGGTTTAGTACTATGGTCGTAAAGCTTTACTACCATAGTACTACCAGCTTTACTACCATGGAATGCATTAAGGGGGTCTCTGCCAGCCCTCTCTGAGAACTTTGTAAGTGACCCAGTGCTGCTTGGCCAGACTAGAAGAAGAACTTCATATGGTAGTCGCAATACCCAGACTAGTACAGTGCGCTAATGCATAGTTATTCATCAGATTTGAGTCTAGCTTCTGCCATGTCCAGGTTTTTCCTGGATTGTCCCAGTTTTTATGGTCTGTCCAGGTAAATTAAATAACTGTCCCGGTTTTCTATAGGCTAACATATTACACACACATATAAACACATACCATTAATGTTTCATGCTCGCGCGTCAATGTGTCCCGTTTTTTTTACCACTGAAATGTGACAACACTAGCCATGTCCCAAGCCGTACCCATATACCACTCATTTCCTGTCCTACTCATCACCGTCCTGTCATAATAAAGAATCCAATGTCCCCAAAAACAAACAACTGGGGGAAAAACACAGATTTTTTTTTTTCCAATGCATAACCACATTTTTGACAAGGAAGGACTAAACGCAGACAGGTTGTCTCGGTATTGATGTGTGGACTCTCCAGGGTCACAGGGTCACCCACTCGCCAGGCGCCTGGTCTGCTATCCATGGCCACACGCTGCCTGATGAGCCATTTCCTTCCTCCTCTTAGGAGCAGATACGGAGAGAGAAGGAGAGAGCCCTTACGAAAATCGACCATGGTTTTACTATGAAAACTAACCATGGTTTTCAGTTATTCATAGTTGTCACGTTATTTTGGTCATGGTTCATGACTGTGGTTAAACCATGGTTTAACTATGGATGGAGGTGTACAGAATGGTAAGGGGATTCGAACCTGCAATTCTGTGGTCTACAGTCCAACTCCATAATCCATTACAACAAGGCTACTCACATGTGGTTATTTAGGGCTTTGATGTTTTAGATAGAAACATGGTAAATCATATTAATACCATAGTAAACCATGGTCGATTTCCGTAAGAGAGAGAGAGAGAGAGAGAGAGAGAGAGAGAGAGAGAGAGAGAGAGAGAGAGAGAGAGAGAGAGAAAGAACACCCCCCCTCTCCCCCTCCACCTCCCGCTACTTCCACCACCATAAAGGGCTACTAGCCCCGGAGGAAATGCTAACACGCCTGCCAGCCCCCCGCTCTTCGTCGGTGACTTTAAATAGCCTGCCAACAATATGGATACTTACCGCCAATCAAAATAACACCAGTAAAAAAAAACTTTCCTCATCCTGACTCACACAAACAACTAGGTTTGGTCTCCAGAGGTAGATGTCTGAGAGTAGGTAGTCAGGGGTGTTGTCATTTCTCATCATGAAGCCTTTCGTGTAAGTGATGAGTCAGAGAATGTATGGCGTTAACACATTGCGTTTGTCTGCACATAGAGAACTAGATTGGGGTCCTCCTTTAGGGCCGGTCTTAGTCAATTGCATGCCCTAGGTGAGCACCCACCTTTCTGTTGATGCATTTTGAAATTGGCATGTGTAAAAATAGCATCGCACTACATCTGATCGAGCACAGCTGACATACTTACAGTATATACTGTAGGGGACAGGTTGTTTCGTCTAATGCATTTTTCAGATCGTTCCGTTCAAAACTTGGGACCATTCGTATAAGGCCTAGGACGTTCGTAGGTCTTTTTGGTAGACGTAATGTCCTCAAACAAAACGTCCCAGGCCTTATACGAATGGTCCCAAGTTTTGAACTACACGTCCTTAAGTTTGAACTAAACATACTGTACAATGTCCATGAATACTTTGTGTCAATGTAAAGTTAGTTTTATTTCAAAAATGTTATAAAAATACCAAGGCACTCATCTTCTTTGTAATTAAAATGCCTTTATTTTGTTGGGCATAGCATGATTAAAATACTCATGCTATGCCCAACAAAATAAAGGCATTTTAATTACAAAGAAGATGAGTGCCTTGGTATTTCTACAACTTTTTGAAATCAACCAAGCCTGTCACCAAAGAGCACCATCTTAAAAAACCAGACAGTTCCAGGAAGCACTCCAACTGGACTTCATACTTAGTTTTATTTCACTTGACCTCTGTGGGACTTTTTGAAGTTGGGCTACATGCCCTACCTTTGGCACCCCATGTGACCACCTTGTCTGCCTAGAACTAACCCTGTCCTCAGAGCAATGCACGTGTGAGGGGGCCTTTTCAGGTGACTTTGTTCTGGGCCCAGCCAAAGCTGTCAGTGGCCCTGTTGAAGTTTATAATTTTTGTAATGTCAACTGATTATGGCGCTATATAACCAGATTGTATCAAACCCATTGTAGTATCATTTAAATGAGAGAGTATACTTTGTTTGCATTGTATATTTCATATATTAATTAGGGGTGGGATTTAAACAGTTGACTATGATTAATTAATTACAAGGACATTCTTGAATTATTTAAAATTTTAACATAATTTGATCATAGTTGCCATTTCAAGTTATGTGTATTGCATAACATGCTCAAGGTTGTACACTAGCAAAACACCTCAGCTGGTACTGTATAATCAAAATGCAGCACAAGAAACAGCGAGCGCAGGAATTACTGGTAGTACTATCCCATTTGTTATAATGTCGATGTCGATGAAGTCGGTGATTTCAGTCATATCGCACGCAATAGATATGACAAATTGAGATTAATTAATTACACTAGTGGCTCTATTTAATACGACTTTTAATCAAGTACCACCTCTAACATTAATGCCTTGCAATAACCTACATTTAGTTGTTCAACATTGACAGTAGCAGGGCAGATTTATTGTTTTATGCTTTTTTTGTCTGGGGAATTTCAGAGAGCAGTAGCACTCAAGAACAAAGAGCAAGAGCACATCCTGCCTGTATGCATGGTCTTCCTGTGGTGTGGGTGAAAGTGTGTGTGTGTGTGTGTGTGTGTGTGTGTGTGTGTGTGTGTGTGTGTGTGTGTGTGTGTGTGTGTGTGTGTGTGTGTGTGTGTGTGTGTGTGTGTGTGTGTGTGTGTATGTCTGTGTGTGACTGTGTGTGGAGGCGTCAGTATTAACCTTGTTGAACCTTTAGGAAGAGGTGGTCGAGAGAGAGGGGGGGGGGTGGTAGAGAGGTGGGAAGGAGGTGGTAGAGAGGTGGGATTGCGAAGGCTATCAGGGCGGGAATTACCATCCCACCACATCCTAAGGTTGGGGAATTTTGAGCCCGGCCTTAAAATTGTAGGATAAAAGAAGCTCGGATACTGGGAGTGCTTCATTCAGACACTTGTTGTCAACATCTGAGGATAACCACTGGAGACTTCAGTGATTTCAGAAACACCAAACTTTTCCAGGATTCAATAGTAGAACTTAACAAAAAAATATGGTAAGTCTCACAGAGAGAATTGAAATTTCAGGGGTTTTTTTTTTAGTTGCTTTTCTTCTCACACTGTATATTAACATTTTAACTCATTTTAGCCTGGACACACATATACGCTGCATTCAGATTTGAGATTTGAGGGTTTTTTTTAATTAAAAATGTGGGTACGTATGTTAGAGCTGAATGAACACATTCTAATGCAATATGAGGGTCCTAGCTTCTTCTAAATGCAACTTATTTCATGTTTGTATGTGCTTCGGAGGCTGAAATATTTAGGATTTAATAGGCATATAGGGCACCCTCTCCCAAAAAGGGCTTAGGCTAAAATGGGTAAATAAAAAAGAAAATGTATTTGGCGTTCAGCGATTTCACCACATTTTATAATGGCAACTCTGTAGGAGTTTATCCATCACTTGTCTTTTTGCCACTGTATGTAGTTCAATTAATTTATCAAAATGTTGAACTCCATTTGTCAATATTGCTTAATTAGTAAATTGCTGTGCTGTCATGCTGTCATAAACAGGCTTTTTTCTCTCTTTTTTCCCATAGGAACTTTGCTTTCTCACCACATGCAACCAAAGGATGTCTATGCGTCTCACCTTGACAGCCCTTGTTTTTTCACGTATGTACCAAATACTGATGCGGTCATTTAAAGTACTTATGGCTTACCATCGCAAGTGATAAATACAGTCACAAATCAGTGAAAATTTAGATCATATTAACTTATTTTTTCTTGATTATGTGACTTTGAATTGTTTGTGTCTTGACATATTAAGAAGAGACACCTCAGCTGTTTTTGCACACACGTGCTGTGTGATCCACACATAGTAGCCATGCACAATAGCAATATGTTTTCAGTAATAAATAAAACTCATAATCAAAGATGTTTGCTTGCCCTCATATCAGTGATGGCCGTGTTCCCCCGGGTGGCTGGTTGGTCCTACCACAGCTCAGTTGAGAAGATGACCTGGGACAGCGCCAGGGCCTGGTGCAGAGACCACTACACTGACATGGTGGCCATCCAGAACCAGGAGGAGATCCGGCACCTCAATGCCACGATGCCGTTCGTCCAAGGATACTACTGGATCGGCATCCGCAAGGTCAATGGGAATTGGACCTGGGTTGGTACTAATAAGATGCTCACGCCCGAGGCTGAGAACTGGGCCACCGGCGAGCCCAACGGAAAGATCTCCAAGACTGGCAAAGGAAACATGGAGGACTGTGTGGAGATTTACATCCAGAGGCAGACAGACTCGGCAAAGTGGAATGATATATCTTGCACAAAAAAAAAGACAGCTCTGTGCTACACGGGTGAGTCCCACAGTTTGCTTTTTATGAGAACATTCTGATGTCTAGTGACTAGGAGGTCATTGTTAATGTTGATCTTTTCTTGAACTTTAACTTCAGATATGTCTGACAGGGTCAGTAAAAATAATTGTACTCTCATTGCAAAAGTTTAAAAATAAGGAGGATGAATAGAGAAAAAGACTATCATATTGTGAATTTAGCAGAATGTTTCAGTACACATTTGTTCGCCTTTAATGATCAATCCTTCAGACTTTTATGCCAAGGCTACTGGTTTTAAGGATGACTTTCACATTTATCTCTGACTGGTTTCTATTAAGTTCTATTATAGCTGCATGAATGTACTGTGCAATAAATAAGTTATTCTTCTCTACAAATACCGTTATTTTGATTGTTTGTTCTTTTCTTTTTACATTTTTCTATTTTCCGCAGCCTCTTGTGATGAGAACTCTTGCAGTGGGCATGGAGAATGCGTGGAGACCATCAACAACCACACCTGCGAATGCTTTAAAGGCTTTTATGGTGAAAAGTGTGAAAAAGGTGAGTCAAAAACTTCAGTCAATTTGGACCAAACATAACCCTATGTCGTACCCATCCAAGAATTACATTAACGTTTGGATAGTATATGTCCACAAAATGTCACCCTTTGAAGTAGAATGCACCGTTGACGTCATTGAGTATATAGCATATAGTCAAAAAGTTCAGTCAATACCTGCCAAAAATGTACATCTTTTTCTTTACATCATTCATATTTATGGAAAACTAATGGACCTTGTGTTGCCCTGTATTTGAATTTCATCAGATGTCAACCAAGTGCCATGCATTTTATATTATATTTCTTATGGACACATATTCCATTAAAATCACCTCTGATCTTGCTTTTCTTCCCCTCTTGGTATTGTTTCCGCAACCACCTCTATAGTCGTGCAGTGTGCGAGTGAGGTCATCGTGGCTCCGCCTAACGGCTCCGTCAGCTGTTTCCATCCCCATGGCGACTTCTCCTTCGCCTCCGAGTGCTCCTACTCCTGCCAGACGGGCTACCAGCTCAGCAGCTTCCCCAACCTCACATGCACACACACCACCGCCTGGTCCTCCACACCCCCCACCTGCCAAGGTAGTTGCGATTGATTGATTGATTGATTGATTGACTGATTGATTGATTGATTGATTGATTGATTGATTGATTGACTGATTGATTTTGTTTATTGACACTGCATTCAACCGTCTCACACCGCACTAAAAGGTGCCAAACATAAACAAAAACTGCAAAATAGAAAGAAAAATGTCTGCACATAATCCTCTTTGTGTTCTTTTTAATCAGCCAAGCTTTCGTTCTGCTGACCTTTCTCAGGGCTTTACTGACACTGCATAAAGAGTAATATGTAAGGGATGATGGCTGACGAGCTTAACAAAACTATAGATATTGTTCTTGTACGTACATGTACATACCGTCCTTTGCACATTAAGTCGAGACTGTTCTGTAGCGTATTAAGTAGACTTTTACAGCACCCCCTGACTCCCAGAGCAGGGAAGCTTTTCATTGTATATATACACATGACAAATAAAATATCTTGTATCTTGTATCTTGTACCTCTAATACCACGACCACTCACTTCTTTTAAGTTTTAAAATGATTATGATTATCTATCTACACAATAAAATCATCTGTTAGTTCAGCACGTCGAGAGTAGGACCAACACTTTAGCGTTAGACCTAGTAAAGTGATGAATTGACACTACAAAATTCACTCTGTACAAGCAAATGTTGTAAACATTGCATCTAATTGACTGCAAGGTTGCTCTTATAAATGATGTGGTCGTGGGGAATACTGTGTCCTAATGATGATCTTGTCCTCTTCTTGCTGTTTGCTCTGCCGTTGCGTGTTGCGTTGTTGTGGTCAGTGGTGGAGTGTGAGTGAGGAGCTGGTCTGGCCTGATAATGGCTCCATGTCTGTCTCAGTGACTAATGGTTTGCTGTTATAAATTATGTTGTCGTGTAGAATAATGCATCCTTGTAATAATAATCTTCTCCTCTCTCCTCTTCTTGCTGTCTGTTTTGGCGTGGTCAGTGGTGGAGTGCGAGGAGCTGGCCCGGCCTGATAAGGGCTTCATGTCCTGTTCCGTTCCTCTGGGCTCGGCCTTCAGCTACACGTCCGTCTGCCAGTTCGCCTGCGAGGAAGGATACGTCCTCAGCGAGCCCCTCGCCGCCGCGCTGACCTGCGGAGCCCAGGGCTGGTGGAACGGCACGCAGCCACACTGTGAAGGTACAGGATACATACCGTACACCATTGACTTTGAGCACTTGGATTCATTTGGATTGTTGTCTATGGCCAACTCACAGTGTTAAAGACATCCACACAGTCCCAGTGTGACTGTACAGAACCATTGCACCACTAACTTTGAGCATTGGATTATGCATTGCATTAATATCTACTAAATATACTGTATGTTTTTAAAAAATCCTATAGTTCAGTTTAATTCATACAGAATTAGCCTATACTGAAAAAAATGTCAACTTGGCAAAACAATTGGCTTAACGGAGTATGTATTTGCCTCTGGTTTCCAGCTGTTCGCTGTCCCCACATGGAGGCCCCGGAGCATGGGAGCATGTCCTGTGACGGCGCCCCGTCAGCACCCAACAGTTACCCAGCCCAGTGCACCTTCACCTGTGAACATGGCTACCGGCTGACTGGCACGTCTGCCATCAGCTGCACAGCATCAGGCCAGTGGACTGACCAGCGCCCTTCATGTGAAGGTGAGACTCAAATTCAATGGCATCTGTTTCATTTAGAAGCCAGCGGTGTAATGCGTGCCATACAGAGGACGTTGGGATAAGCAAATAATAGTGACAGATATTTTTTTCTTGTGGGCCACAAAGATGATAATGATAATTTGCTATAATAATGGTTACTTACTGGTTTGTGATGGGTGATGTGTGGCACAAGTTGCCTTTTAGAGATGTTTTAAGTAACAATGCTTTAAAGAATGCTTTAAGACGTTTTTAATTTTTTTAAAAACATTTTTTACTCTCCAGCCATCACCTGCCCTAGACCCGAGAGCCCTCACCTTCTCTCCAACTGCTCCACCTCGCTACAACTCCAGCGCGTGGGCGCCACCTGCGCCTTCAGCTGCAGTACCGGCTTCGTGCTCCGGGGGGAGCGAGACAAAGTCCAGTGTGGCGAGACGGGCCAGTGGAGCTCCCAGACCCCCACGTGCGAGGTGGTGAAGTGTGCCCCTCTCCAGGCACCTGCCTCAGGCAACGTGACCTGCAACGGCCTCTCAAGGGGAGCCGTCTGCCACATCAGCTGCAATGAAGGCTTTGCCCTCCAGGGGGCGAGAAAGGCGCAGTGCGAAAACAGCGCAGAGTGGAGACTGGATGGAGAGGCACCCACCTGCAGTGGTAAGCAGACCTTATCAACAACTCCTTTTCTCTTTCTCATCACAGAATTCAAGAAATATGTCAATGTCTGACACAACAGAATATTTCAAAGTAATTCCCACACACTATTTACTCACAAAGTTTACTTGTGACCTAATGTCCCACACCAAGTTCCAAGTACCCCTTCTTTCATTTATCTGTTGTAACTTACATTTATCTCTCTGTGTCTCTGTCTGTCGGTCTGTCTGTCTGTCTGTCTGTCTGTCTGTCTGTCTGTCTGTCTGTCTGTCTGTCTCTCTCTCTCTCTCTCTCTCTCTCTCTCTCTCTCTCTCTCTCTCTCTCTCTCTCTCTCCATCTCTCCCATATTCAGCAATCCAATGTCCTGCCATGGAGGCTCCCCAGTATGGTCATGTGTCCTGTGATCACGACTCCTCAGTGTCCAGCAGCTGGCCTAACCAGTGCAGCTTCTCATGTGAAGAGGGCTTCAGCCTGGTGGGGGCGTCTACCGTCAACTGCACAACAGGCCATTGGACACATCAGACTCCCATGTGTGAAGGTATTTAGAATAAACTCTCTCTCTCACACACACCCACACACACACACACACTCTCTCTCTAACATTTCAAAGTTATAACTATTCACTCACTAAAGACTCTTTTCCACTGCTAGTTTTCTGGTAGGTCTACAGCCCGACACAACGCAACTCGGCCGGCACTTTTTGCTTTTTGAATAAGCACGACACAGCTCGATCGTAAAGCAAAAGGTGGCGGCCGAGTCGCGCTGTGTCGAGCTTTAGGCCTACCAGAAAACCGGACCTGGAAAAGAGGCAAAAATGTACTTGTGAGCTAATGTCCCATACAAGTTCCAAGTAGCCCTTCTTTCATGTATCCATTTAGCTGACTTTTCTCTCTCTCTCTCTCTCACTCTCTCTCTCTCTCTCTCTCTCTCTCTCTCTCTCTCTCTCTCTCTCTCTCCATCTCTCCCATATTCAGCAATCCAATGTCCTGCCATGGAGGCTCCCCAGTATGGTCATGTCTCCTGTGATCACGACTCCTCAGTGTCCAGCAGCTGGCCTAACCAGTGCAGCTTCTCATGTGAAGAGGGCTTCAGCCTGGTGGGGGCGTCTACCGTCAACTGCACAACAGGCCATTGGACACATCAGACTCCCAAGTGTGAAGGTATTTAGAAAAATCTCTCTATCTTCCTCTCTCTCTCTCTCTCTCTCTCTCTCTCTCTCTCTCTCTCTCTCTCTCACACACTGTTGCCCACTTTCTCTTCTCTTAAATCAAAGACATTCTATTGGGACTAAGAAAATGTCTGGTTAAAACTTCAGCACAGCCGTTTCTGGCCTCGACCAGTAGCAAACGGAGGGAGGCGGGTACCAGGCCGTTTGGGAAACATTATTTGTTATCTTCTTGGTCAGACCAACATCTCGGTGCGAGATTCGAAAGTCGATGATCATCAGGCAACATGTGACCCACTGTTCCATACCAAATTTCCAAGTACCCCTTCTTTAATTTATCTATTGTAGCTTACATTTCTCTCTCTCTCTCTCCATCTCTCCCATATTCAGCTATCCAATGTCCTGCCATGGAGGCTCCCCAGTATGGTCACGTCTCCTGTGATCACGACTCCTCAGTGTCCAGCAGCTGGCCTAACCAGTGCAGCTTCTCATGTGAAGAGGGCTTCAGCCTGGTGGGGGCGTCTACCGTCAACTGCACAACAGGCCATTGGACACATCAGACTCCCACGTGTGAAGGTATTTAGAGGAAACTCTCTATGCCTCTCTCTCTCTAGCGCGCGCGCACATTCTCTCTTTCTTCCTGTCTTCCTGTCTCCTGTTTCTCTCTGTTCCCCACTCTGTTCACCTCTCTTTATCTCATCTCTCCTTGTCTTTGTCT